>NW_007728211.1:125590-128488 GCF_000696425.1 Galeopterus variegatus | reverse complement strand
CCCAGAGGAATGGAAATCATCATGTCAAAGGGACACCTGCACTCCCATGTTGATTGCAGCTCTGTTTACAATAGCCAAGACTTGGAACCAACCTAAATGTCCATTGATGGATGATTGGATAAGGAAACTGTGGTATATATACACCATGGAATACTACTCTGCCATAAAAAAAAAGAATGAAATTTTCCCATTTGCAACAACATGGATGAGCTCAGAGAAACTTATGTAGAGTGAAATAAGCAAAGCACAGAGGGATAAATACGATGTGTACTCACTCATAAGTAGGAGCTAAGAGAGAAAGAAGGAAGGAAAGAAAGACCACAGTAGTGCATTGGACTTGCAAAGGGAGAGAACATACCTTAGGATACAAGGGGGGGTGGGCAAAGGGACGGGGAAAAGGGTGGGGGATAATTGGGTAGGGGACACAGAGTACAAATGCAATTTGTGGTAACAGGCATGCTGCCAGTGTGAATGTGACCTTCACATCTTGGACACAAGGGGTGACAACCAGATGTGTATCTCATGAGTATGCATAAACAATAAAAAAAAATGTACGTTTAATTCTTCTGCAGGCCTGTGATTTGAAGCAGAATATCTGGAATACACATCAGTAAATTATTTCTGAAGATTTTTTCTTCTTTTGGCTTGTGGACTTATGATAGGCAGCTTGTGAGTATAGATATTCGAATCTTCTGGGCATGATAGATTCTCCCCAGCGTTTGCCTATGGCTAAATATCTCACTGTGGGGCTGCTTATTTGTATAAGTGTCCTAGTACAGGAGACACCTCACATTTTGTTCTGGTTGGTGGATCTGGATACACGTGCACATTTGTGTTCACACACACAATGTATTTACACGATCAATTACGAATGATTTTGAATTTACTTCTCAAACTTTTTTCTTTACATCAGTGTGTAATCTGTATTCTAAAGCCAGCACAACATCAGGTATGTTTAAACAGAGACATGCCACTGGGAAAGAAATGGACAGAGCTAGGTGATGAGTGTGTTTAGACCTTCTTAATTATACCATAACTTGCAATGTTCTTTCTATGTTGTTTTCATTTCCTGTTTCTATATTTTTCCTGTCCATTTTTAGGTCTAACTTGCCAAAGTCTCTTTCTATGCATGTTTACTCATATATTACTGCTTTTCTCTCACTTCTCTTACATTAACCAGATTTTGGCCCACTACAGCCTTTGCTTGATATCCTGGAATCGGGCGATTTAGATCAAAATTCAATATCCTGCTTCATAAGGACAAGATGACATTTAAATCTTAAAGAGTTTATTTATGCAAATATCAAATATCAGGAGTGACTATGAGTCACTATGAAATTTCCTAAATCTCCTTTTAGCTATTGTTAATAATTTACAGGTTGAAGGATACATGCTGGATTATGATCAAATCCTGCAGAAGAGAGGATGATGGAATGATGGCCTTTCATTTTTTAGCATCCATTTATATGATATCACTGAGACTTTTGGCATACTTTTCATGCCCAAAATGTTTTTAACATCTGTGTGTCTGTTCTTTTTTTAAGACTGAAGATTCAGTGTTCATTAATCTCTAACCCCAATTGGCCTCCAGAAGCAGCTGAATGCTTTCTTTGAGTAGTTCACAAAATGTAATCTCAGAATAAATCACAAGAAGTGTAAGGTAATGGTTTTAATTCTAGGAAATGCAAGAGTTCCTGGTATGCTTAGGGAATTAGGTTAAAGTGGTAAAATATTTTATTTGGCTTTGTATTATCTTTCACCTAAATCTGTCATGCAAAAAGCAAAAAAAAAAAAAAAAAGTTGAGGATCTCAGCAACAATGGTCAGCTTAGATTTAGGAGGGAATGAATTGATGTCCAATTTTATGATGTATCAACCTAAAGCAGGTTTCCAGATTCTCTCTTGTTTAGAAATGCATAATCCATGATAGTAAACATATTAAAATTAGTTTTGGAAATGAGGATCATAGTTATTTGATACAGAAAGTGCTTCATCTAGGTGAACCAGACTGGGAAAATATAGTTTTTCATTTGGGTTACATTTTTTATTGTTTCCACACCTTTGATAAGATCAAAGGAGAAAATAAAATTAATAAGGAAAAAAGGAATGGATCAACCGACCGGCAGGCAAGGGGCTATGCCCATAGGCATGGAATGAACAGTTACTGACAGAGTTTTCAAGAGAAAAGGAATATACTGAGCTGAACCCAACCAGAATGCTAATATGGAAACAGTGCATTGAGATGGTTTAGCAAGAGGAATTTTGTTTTAGGTGAAACAGATGCGAACTATGCAATTCCAAAAAAGGTTGCTGTGTTTTGTTTGTTTGAAGCTGTAATGAATGACAGGTGATATTATCATACTTTTTTTCCTTATAGATATTATTTACTTAGGCTATATTGACTGCATATGTGTTTGGTATCCATTATTAATTAAAGGGAAATGTAAACAAATTCTGATTAATAACTTTTATGGTCAAATCATATTAGGGACTGTAGGAGTTTGACCAAATTTTTTAGTAGGATTCTAATACTACAATGTCAGCTATTAATGAAAATAGACATCAGCTAGAAGCTTAGACATTTTCTTGTTTTTAATATGTATTTTCATTACAATGGCATTTATTTTAATAGCATTTGATCTTCAGAAAACTTAATTTATTCACTAGGTTAGGAAAAATCTAAAGGCAATTTTCAAGGAGCATTTTCTGAACGACAAAACCACCAGGATAATACAGAGAGGATCAAAAAAATTTGTTTTTAAGCTCTTAATCATTGATCAATATGACAAGTAAAAACCCTTATATTCAAATGTAATTCAACATTTAGTTTATTATTATGTGGGAAAATATTTCTAAAATTTGATGGACATTAAATACCATGCTTGACTTAGCATATTCA
>NW_007728211.1:122104-124717 GCF_000696425.1 Galeopterus variegatus | reverse complement strand
GTGGGAAAATATTTCTAAAATTTGATGGACATTAAATACCATGCTTGACTTAGCATATTCAAAAACGAGTTCATTCAAGTATGTTGAAGCAGAACTTTTATGGTTTCGCAATAAAGGACATTTGCAATTAGTCTTAAAGTGATGGAAAGACTTAAAGAAACATGTAATGACTCAAAGAAAGGTCAAGTGTATTATCATTATCCTCATAGGATGGTTTAGAGCTTATAATTAGATAATAAAATCCACCTTATTGTAAGACATACACTCTCATAATCCATTGTAAATGTCTGCTTTTAAGTTCACAGTTGCCTTGGATACACATTTTTAGTCTCAAGAGCTTGCCAATGAATGTTTATCTATTTGGAATGATGTGAGAAAGAATTAGTAAGGTATGGTAATAAAACTGCCTTGTAAACAGTTGAAAACTTAAATAGTGCCTTTGATTTTTAAAAAGAAAATTCCTATTAGAAGAGCAGTGGTGCAGATAATAGAGAACTCAGAAACCAAAGTTCTGATAGTTTGTAATTCTCTGCTGGCATGGTTAGGCCACTTTGGAAATGTGCCTTAATTCTTACATTTCTGATTAAGCTGATGTGGTGATTCCTGGCTGAATGATACACTCATTTTTTCCTTCATTTTAAAAAGTTTTTTAAAATCAAAATTATACATGTACATAGACTAAAGAATCAAAAAGTTTTAAAAGTCTTCTTATGAAAAACAGCAGCTTCTTACTGTCCTCCCCAGAGGAGACCACTCTCAGCTGATTATTTTGGTACTTATCTTCCTGTTGCTAGTAATGAGCTTGTAATGCTACCTCTTAATTTTTCAGTGTCAAGTGTAATCTATTGACTTCCCACTACTGAAAATGTGGTTTGCTCACCTCTTTGCTTCCTACACCTCTAGCAAAGAGGCTCATCCTTCCCATCTCTCTACCATTCCTCTAAAGTTATATGATAATTTTAATTAGATCAATATTCGTTGTTTACATTATTGTTATGACTATATAAACGCTTGTTACAGCTGACTTGTTTAGGAAGCTGTATTACTTTTTCTGTCTGTGACACTTAAAAATGTTCCACAAAATGAAAAATTGCTTGGTTTTCTAGACACATATCCCTTTTCAACCATAGTACTCTATTAATGTTGTATTCCAGGAGAAGTATTTCCTTGAACTCTGTGACCTGCTCCAATTTGTTTGGAATTTGTTTTGGAGGGGCATAGCCACTAGAAGCTCATTGCGAAAAGTCAAATGGGGAAAACCTTTGAGAGTTTGTCTTGTGTGAAAATGTCTTTACCTTTACAGTATATTATTGATAATTTGTCCTGGCATAGAATTCATTTTCCATTAGAAATCTGAAGACACTTTTCTACTGGCTTTCAATGTTCCCAGTTTCCAAAGTTGCTGTTGAGAAAAGTCTGAAGCCATTTTGATTCCTGTTACTTCTTAGGTGATCTCCCTCTCTTTTATTCTCTCTCCTATTCTTCCATTCCATGGTTGCAATATCTTTTCTTATGTCTCAATGGATATTAATAATACATATATTTTTAAAGTCGTCTCCCTTTCACATAGTCTGTTTCCTCCATGTTGCTTTACCTATTTTTCTTATTTTTTACGCTTCAGGCTTTCCTCAGATATCTGATAATTCTGGAGGACCAAGGAGTTGATTGGAAGCTCTGAGATGTGACTGGATCTTGTCATCTCTGAACATCACAGTAAGAAGATGTGCCTTTTAGTTTTACGACCTTTAGAAACATTATCTTCAAGTGTTCAGATTCCCCAGAGATGATATTTCTAGTCCTCTGTCTAGAGGGTGAAGACATTATAGATACTCATTTTTTGGAAGCCAACTAGGGAACGAGCTAGAGGGCTCAGTCATCAGTGGACATACTTAATCCCCCTCTTTTAACCATGTTACCTCCACCCTTGACTCTGTGAGATGTCCCCCAGTCCAAAGTCCTCCCTGTTTTACTCCTTCAGGAGAACATATCTCCTGTATTGTGCAAGAATGGGAGGGATACAGTCATTGCTGTTTAAATTTGGGGAGAGGATCAAGGAATTTGATTGCTTCATAAAATCCTCCTTATGTTAGATCTTTCCTTCTATTTATGCTTATAATGGTATCTGATGCTGCCAATGCTTACGGGAACTCTAGAGAATTCTGTGTTATTAATCTAACGAGTTTTTAGCTTTTTTGTTGCTAGCGTAAGATTCAGTTTTCTGGGGTCTAAGTTCTTTGCCAGTTGAACATCTGTTTTCCAGCTTCTAAAATTTTGTTGTTGTTGCTTCTTTCATTCTCCCTGTGCTTGTGGGTTTATGCCTCAGGTGGGGAATCAATTTACTATTGTTTTAGTAAAATTTCAGGAGAAAACAAAATTAGATGTATGTGTTGAATCTGTGGCAGACTGTATTTTCTAAAGATGGTCACAACAATATCACTTATCCCTATGTTCTTTTAATGTGACTTTGACACTCCTTCCATTAAGAGGTGGGTCCTATTTTCCCTTCTCTTGAATGCTGATGGGGTTTTGACTATGGTGCAAGTGGTGCTTTATGACTTCTGAGGCTAGGCCATAAAAAGCTATATGCTTCTGCTGGTTCTCTAGGGACACTCG
>NW_007728211.1:119864-120326 GCF_000696425.1 Galeopterus variegatus | reverse complement strand
AATTTTTAGTGAGGATTTCTCTTTTATTCTGGGGAAGTAATACTCAAACTTCATGACTGCCAGAGTCTACTGGAGAGCTTGACAAAACACAGATTGCTAGGCCCCAGTGCCAGACTTTCTGATTCAGTAGGTATGGAGGGAACCTAAGAATTTGCATTTCTGACAATTTTCCAGGTGATGCTGATGATCAGTGGTTCTTCCTTTGAGAACTACTGCATTAAGGAAGGCTAATACTGAGAGGGTCACTACTTAATAGATAATAAAGACATTTTTGGATGTTTTGATGCTTGTGATAGCAACAGTGGCTTTGTTGTTTGTGATTTATTTCTATTGTGGTTTCTCTTTCTTAAGTAAACAACTGGGGTCTCAGTGTCATCTGGCAATTTGTGGCTGAACACACCTCCATCTTACAAACGGCAGAAGAGGTTCAGTGATTCAAACAGTAATTTATATTATCATAAT
>NW_007728211.1:113215-118440 GCF_000696425.1 Galeopterus variegatus | reverse complement strand
TTTTTTTTTTTTTTGGTTTATTTTTTTCAGCTACCACTTATGAGTGTGGACATACTGTATTTCTTTTTCTGTGCCTGGCTTATTTCACTTAACATAATTTTCTCTAAGTTCAACCAAGTTGCTGCAAATGGCAGAATTTCATTCCTTTTCACAGCACAGTAGTATTCCTTTATATATACTACATTTTCCTCATCCAGTCATTCATTGATGGACATTTAGGTTGGTTCCATAGGCGGTCTAATGTAAATACAGCTGCGATGCATATGGGAATGCAGATATCCCTTTGACATGATGATTTCCATTCTTTTGGGTATATACCTAGCAGTAGGATTGCTGGATCATATGGCACTTCAATCCGTAGTTGTTTGAGGAACCTCCATACTGTTTTCCATAATTTGTGCACTAATTTACAGTCCCACCAACAGTGAAGGAGGGTTCCCCTTTCTCCAGATCCCTGCCAGGATTTGTTATTCTCTGTCTTTTTGATAGTGGCCAGTCTAACTGGTGTGGTTTTGATTTGCATTTACCTGATGCTTACTGATGGTGAGAATTTTTTCATATGTCTGTTAGCCATTTGTATATCTTCCTTTGAGGAATGCTTATTCATCTCCCTTGTCTATTTTGTAATTGGGTTACTTGTTTTTTTACTAAGTTGTTTGAGTTCCTTGAATATCCTGGTTATTAATCCCTTGTTTGTTTAATGAATAGTTTGCAAGTATTTTCTTCCATTCTGTAGTTTGCTTTGCTCTGTTAACTGTTTCTTTTGCTGTGCAGAAGCTTTTCAGCTTTATGTAATCCCATTTGTTTTTTTTTTTTTCTTTTGTTGCCTGTGCTTTTGAGATCTTATTCATAAAGTCTTTGTCCAGTCCTACTACTTGAAGTGTTTCCCCTAGGTATTCTTTTAGTAGTTCTTATACTTTGGGGTCTTATATTTGTCTTTAATCCATTTTGAGTTGATTTTGGCATATGGTGAGAGGTATAGGTCAAGTTTCATTCCTCTACATATGGATGTCCAGTTTTCCCAGCACCATGTGTGGAAGAGGCCGTCCTTTCCCCAATATATGCTCCTGTTGCCCTTGTCAAATGTCAGTTGGCTGTAAGTATGTGGGTTGATTTCTGGGTTCTCTATTCTGTTCCATTGGTCCATGTCTCTTGTTTTAATTCCCGTAGCACACTGTTTTGGTTACTATAGATTTGTAGTAAAATTTGAAGTAAGGTAGTTTAATGCCTCTGGCTTTATTCTTCTTGCTGAGGATTGCTTTGGATATTCGGGGTCTTTTTTGTTTCATATGAATGTTAGGATTGTTTTTTCCATTTCTGTGAAGAATGTCATTGGTATTTTGATGGGGATTGCATTAAATCTGTAGATCATTTTGGGTAGTATGGATATTTTCACAATGTTAATTCTTCCAAACCAAGAACATGAAATGTTCCATCTTTTCATGTCCTCTTTAATTTCTTTCAGCAGTGATTTGTAGTTCTTGTTGTAGAGCTCTTTCACCTCCTTGGTTAAATTGGTTCCTAGATATTTTAATTTTGGTGATTATTGTAAATGAGCTTCCTTTCTTGATTTCTTTTTCTGCTAGCTTGTTTTGAGAGTATAAAAACACCACTGATTTTTGTGTGTTCAACTTGTATCCTGCAACTTTACTGAAATTGTTCATCAGCTTTAGCAGTTTTTTGGTAGAGTCTTTAGATTTTTCTGTATATAGGATCATTTCATCTGCAAACAGGGACAGTTTGACTTTGTGTTTTCCAGTCTGGATGCCCTTTATTTCTTTCTCTTGCCTGATTGTTCTGGCTAATAATCCTAATACTATGTGAAATAGGAGTGGTGAGAGTGGACATCCTTGTCTTGTTCCTGAAAGCTGAAAGCTTTTCCCCAAGTGGGATGATTTCAGCCGTGGGTTTGTCATATATGGGTTTTATTGTGTTGAGATACTTACATTGTAAACCTAATTTTCTGAGAGTCTTTTTCATGAAGGAATGTTGAATTTTGTCAAATGCTTTTTCTGTTTCTGTTGAGATAATTATATGGGTTTTGTTGCTAATTTTGTTGATGTGGTATGTCACATTTATTGACTTGCATATGTTGAACGATCCTTGCATCCCTGGGATGAATCCCACTTGATCATGGTATATAATTTTTTTGATGTGTTGCTATATTCTGTTTGCTAATATTTGGGGGGGGGGGGGATTTCGCATCTATGTTCATCAGAGATATTGGCCTGCACTTTTCTTTTTTTTGTTTTCTAATATTTGGGGGGGGGGGGGATTTCGCATCTATGTTCATCAGAGATATTGGCCTGCACTTTTCTTTTTTTTGTTTTCTAATATTTGGGGGGGGGGGGGATTTCGCATCTATGTTCATCAGAGATATTGGCCTGCACTTTTCTTTTTTTTGTTTTCTAATATTTGGGGGGGGGGGGGATTTCGCATCTATGTTCATCAGAGATATTGGCCTGCACTTTTCTTTTTTTTGTTTTCTAATATTTGGGGGGGGGGGATTTCGCATCTATGTTCATCAGAGATATTGGCCTGTACTTTTCTTTTTTTTGTTTTGGCATCTGATTTTGGTATCAGGGTGATGCTGATCTCATAGAATGAGTCTCCCTCATAGAATGGGAGAATAGCCTCTGTTTCAATTTTCTGGAATAATTTGAATAAAATTGGTATTAGTTCCGCTTTAAAGGTAGGGTAGAATTTAGCAGTAAAGCCATTTATTCCTGGGCTTTTTTTAGTGGGAGACTACTGATTACTGCTACAATCTTGTTTCTTGTTATTTATCTGTTAGTGTTTTTTATTTCTCCTTGGTTCAGGCTTGGTAGTTTGTATGCATACAAAAATTTATCCATTTCCTTCAGGTTTCCCAATTTGTCAGAGTATAGTTGTTTATAAAAGTCTCTCATGATTCTTTGTGTTTCCATGGTATTGATTTCAAAATCTCCTTTTTCATGTCTGATTTTAAAATTTGGGTCTTCTCTCTTCTTTTTTGTTAACCTAGATAATGGTTTGTCTATTTTCTTTATCTTCTCAAAAAAACAACTTTTTTGTTTCATTGATCTTTTGTATCATTTGTGTGTGTGTGTGTGCATGTGTGTGTGTACTTTGTTTAGCTCTGCTCTGACCTTAATTATGTCTTTCCATTCACTAATTTTGGTATTGAATTGTTCTTGTTTTTCTAGTTCTTTGAGGTGTAATGTTATGTTGTTTATTTGAAGTCTTTCTATTCTTTTGATGTAAGCATTCATTGCAATGAACTTTCCTTTTGTATTGCTTTTTGCTTATGCAGGTTTTGGTGTGATGAGTCATTATTATCATCAGTTTCAATAAATTCTTTGATTTCCTGTTTAATTTCTTCTTTGACTCATAGGTCATACAGGAGCATATTGTTTAATTTCCATGTATTTTTATGGTTTCCAAAGTTTTGCTTTGTATTGATATCTAGTTTTAATCCATTCTGGTCTGAGAAGATGTTTTAAATAATTTCAATTTAAGAAATTTGTTGAGACTTGATTTGTGTCTTAGTATGTTGTGTATCTTGTAGAATGCTCCATGTGCTGATGGGAATATATATTCTCTAATTGTTGGGGGAAATGTTCTGTAGATATCTGCCAGATTCAATTGGTCTAAAGTGTAGTTTTAATCCTGTGTTTGTCTGTTGATTTGTTGTGTAGAGATGATCTGTCCAGTGCTGAGAGAAGGGTGTTCAGATCTCTTACTATTACCATATTGGGGTCTATCTCTTTCTTTAGGCCAAATAGTATTTGCTTTATATATCTGGGTGTTCCAGTGTTGGGTGCATATACATTTATGATTGTTATGTCTTCTTGCTGGATAGATCACTTTATCAGTATATAGTGGCCTTCTTTGTTTCTTTTTATAGTTTTTGTTTTAAAGTCTATTTTATCCATTATAAGAATAGCTACTCCTACTCTGTTTTTGATTTCCATTTATGTGGTATGTCATTTTTCATTCCTTCACTGTTAGTCTAAGTGTTTCTTTAGAGGTTAGGTGAATCTGTTGAAGACAGCATGCAGTTGGGTCTAGCTTTTTAAACCAGTCAGTCAGTCTGTATCTTTTGAGTGAGGAGTTTAATCCATTTGCATTTAGGTTTGTTATTGAAAGTATTGTTTTACTCCTGGCATTTTATTGATTTCTATTTGGATGTTTTAAATATCTTTTGCTTTTTTCTTCCCCTCTCATTGTTTCTCGGTATTTGTTGGTTTTCTGAGGTAGTTAAATTTAGTTTTTCTCTCTTTCTCATTTGTATTTTTGCTCTACTAGTGGGTTTTGTTTTTTCTTGTGTGTCATGGTAGTGCATATTGTTTTTTGAATTCCAGATGCAGTACTCCCTTGAGCATTTCTTGCAGGGTTGGTTGTGTTATACTGAACTCCAACAGTTTTTGTTTGTCTGAGAAATACACTATTTCTACTTCACTTCTTAAGTACTCTTGCTGGGTATAGTATTTTTGGCTGGCAAATTTTTTATTGTAATGTTTTGTATATATCATTCCATTTTCTGCTTGTCTGCAGAGTTTCTGTTGAGAAGTCTGCTGATAGTCTGATAGGGGCTCCTTTATAGGTGAATTGATGCTTTTCTTTTGCTTCTTTTAGGATTCTCTTTTTGTCTTTGAGCTTTGCCAGTTCAACTATAATGTATCTTGGGGAGGATCTTTTTGCTTTGAATCTGTTTGGAGATATTTTGAATCTCTTGGATCTGTAGGTCCATGTCTCTCCCAATAAGTGGGAAGTTTTCCATTATTATTTCATTGAATAGGTTTTCAATGACTTTTCTTTTCTTCCCCACTTTTGGAACACCCATGATTTAGATGTTTGTGCACTTAATATCATCTGCTAGCTCTTTTTTCTTCTTTTTTAGTATAATTATTACTTTTTCTTTTTTTTTTCTGCCTGAGGTTATTTTGAAAAGACAATCTTCAAGATCAGAAATTTTTTCTTATTCTTACTCTAACCTGCTACTTAAGTTTTAAGTTGTGCTTTTTATTTTGTTGAATGAATCCTTAGGTTCCAGGAATTCTTCTATATTTTTTGAAAGGTATTAATCTCTGTATATTTTCTCCTTGATATCCTGGATATTTTTTCTGATTTCATCACATTGTCTAACTGGGACTTCTTGTATCTCTTTGAGTTTCCTTAAGATCATTGCTTGCTTGGAATTCCTTTTCAATAATATCAAGGATTTCCTGCTCTATTGGGTCTGG
>NW_007728211.1:108252-112474 GCF_000696425.1 Galeopterus variegatus | reverse complement strand
TGTTGCTATATTCTGTTTGCTAATATTTGGGGGGGGGGGATTTCGCATCTATGTTCATCAGAGATATTGGCCTGTACTTTTCTTTTTTTTGTTTTGGCATCTGATTTTGGTATCAGGGTGATGCTGATCTCATAGAATGAGTCTCCCTCATAGAATGGGAGAATAGCCTCTGTTTCAATTTTCTGGAATAATTTGAATAAAATTGGTATTAGTTCCGCTTTAAAGGTAGGGTAGAATTTAGCAGTAAAGCCATTTATTCCTGGGCTTTTTTTAGTGGGAGACTACTGATTACTGCTACAATCTTGTTTCTTGTTATTTATCTGTTAGTGTTTTTTATTTCTCCTTGGTTCAGGCTTGGTAGTTTGTATGCATACAAAAATTTATCCATTTCCTTCAGGTTTCCCAATTTGTCAGAGTATAGTTGTTTATAAAAGTCTCTCATGATTCTTTGTGTTTCCATGGTATTGATTTCAAAATCTCCTTTTTCATGTCTGATTTTAAAATTTGGGTCTTCTCTCTTCTTTTTTGTTAACCTAGATAATGGTTTGTCTATTTTCTTTATCTTCTCAAAAAAACAACTTTTTTGTTTCATTGATCTTTTGTATCATTTGTGTGTGTGTGTGTGCATGTGTGTGTGTACTTTGTTTAGCTCTGCTCTGACCTTAATTATGTCTTTCCATTCACTAATTTTGGTATTGAATTGTTCTTGTTTTTCTAGTTCTTTGAGGTGTAATGTTATGTTGTTTATTTGAAGTCTTTCTATTCTTTTGATGTAAGCATTCATTGCAATGAACTTTCCTTTTGTATTGCTTTTTGCTTATGCAGGTTTTGGTGTGATGAGTCATTATTATCATCAGTTTCAATAAATTCTTTGATTTCCTGTTTAATTTCTTCTTTGACTCATAGGTCATACAGGAGCATATTGTTTAATTTCCATGTATTTTTATGGTTTCCAAAGTTTTGCTTTGTATTGATATCTAGTTTTAATCCATTCTGGTCTGAGAAGATGTTTTAAATAATTTCAATTTAAGAAATTTGTTGAGACTTGATTTGTGTCTTAGTATGTTGTGTATCTTGTAGAATGCTCCATGTGCTGATGGGAATATATATTCTCTAATTGTTGGGGGAAATGTTCTGTAGATATCTGCCAGATTCAATTGGTCTAAAGTGTAGTTTTAATCCTGTGTTTGTCTGTTGATTTGTTGTGTAGAGATGATCTGTCCAGTGCTGAGAGAAGGGTGTTCAGATCTCTTACTATTACCATATTGGGGTCTATCTCTTTCTTTAGGCCAAATAGTATTTGCTTTATATATCTGGGTGTTCCAGTGTTGGGTGCATATACATTTATGATTGTTATGTCTTCTTGCTGGATAGATCACTTTATCAGTATATAGTGGCCTTCTTTGTTTCTTTTTATAGTTTTTGTTTTAAAGTCTATTTTATCCATTATAAGAATAGCTACTCCTACTCTGTTTTTGATTTCCATTTATGTGGTATGTCATTTTTCATTCCTTCACTGTTAGTCTAAGTGTTTCTTTAGAGGTTAGGTGAATCTGTTGAAGACAGCATGCAGTTGGGTCTAGCTTTTTAAACCAGTCAGTCAGTCTGTATCTTTTGAGTGAGGAGTTTAATCCATTTGCATTTAGGTTTGTTATTGAAAGTATTGTTTTACTCCTGGCATTTTATTGATTTCTATTTGGATGTTTTAAATATCTTTTGCTTTTTTCTTCCCCTCTCATTGTTTGTCGGTATTTGTTGGTTTTCTGAGGTAGTTAAATTTAGTTTTTCTCTCTTTCTCATTTGTATTTTTGCTCTACTAGTGGGTTTTGTTTTTTCTTGTGTGTCATGGTAGTGCATATTGTTTTTTGAATTCCAGATGCAGTACTCCCTTGAGCATTTCTTGCAGGGTTGGTTGTGTTATACTGAACTCCAACAGTTTTTGTTTGTCTGAGAAATACACTATTTCTACTTCACTTCTTAAGTACTCTTGCTGGGTATAGTATTTTTGGCTGGCAAATTTTTTATTGTAATGTTTTGTATATATCATTCCATTTTCTGCTTGTCTGCAGAGTTTCTGTTGAGAAGTCTGATACACTATTTCTACTTCACTTCTTAAGTACTCTTGCTGGGTATAGTATTTTTGGCTGGCAATTTTTTTATTGTAATGTTTTGTATATATCATTCCATTTTCTGCTTGTCTGCAGAGTTTCTGTTGAGAAGTCTGCTGATAGTCTGATAGGGGCTCCTTTATAGGTGAATTGATGCTTTTCTTTTGCTTCTTTTAGGATTCTCTTTTTGTCTTTGAGCTTTGCCAGTTCAACTATAATGTATCTTGGGGAGGATCTTTTTGCTTTGAATCTGTTTGGAGATATTTTGAATCTCTTGGATCTGTAGGTCCATGTCTCTCCCAATAAGTGGGAAGTTTTCCATTATTATTTCATTGAATAGGTTTTCAATGACTTTTCTTTTCTTCCCCACTTTTGGAACACCCATGATTTAGATGTTTGTGCACTTAATATCATCTGCTAGCTCTTTTTTCTTCTTTTTTAGTATAATTATTACTTTTTCTTTTTTTTTNTGCACTTAATATCATCTGCTAGCTCTTTTTTCTTCTTTTTTAGTATAATTATTACTTTTTCTTTTTTTTTCTGCCTGAGGTTATTTTGAAAAGACAATCTTCAAGATCAGAAATTTTTTCTTATTCTTACTCTAACCTGCTACTTAAGTTCTAAGTTGTGCTTTTTATTTTGTTGAATGAATCCTTAGGTTCCAGGAATTCTTCTATATTTTTTGAAAGGTATTAATCTCTGTATATTTTCTCCTTGATATCCTGGATATTTTTTCTGATTTCATCACATTGTCTAACTGGGACTTCTTGTATCTCTTTGAGTTTCCTTAAGATCATTGCTTGCTTGGAATTCATTTTCAATAATATCAAGGGTTTCCTGCTCTATTGGGTCTGGTACTTGAAAATTACTGTATTCCTCAGTGGTGTCATATTTTCTTGGTTTTCTGTTTTTCTAGTATCTCTATATTGATGTCTGGTCATTTGGTAGAGCAGTTGCTCCTATTACTCTGGAGTATTCTTTGAGGAGAGACTCCCTCTTTTTCTCCTGGTCTGCTCTGGTGACTCTCCTTGTGTCAATACAGTGAAGTGGGCAGCAGGCTGCCTGCATGGTGGCTATGGCTGTTACCATGGTGGTGAGCCATGCTTCTGGTGGCAATGGCTATGGTGGTGGCTGTGGTGAACCACCCTCACTGAAGCGGTGTTTTTGGTGTGCTCCTGCCTTTGCCAGGTGGTGGGAGCTGCCCATGGCTCCTGACTCTTCATTGTGTTGACAGTGTCTCTTGCTGTGCAGAGGCTTTAGTGTGATGTAGTCCTATTTATGTATTTTTGCTTTAGTTGCCTGTACATTTGTAGTCTGCATTCCATGTTCAAATTAGGTTGATAAGTACTTTATTCTATGCACCTCTTTTGGAAAGAGCCACAATAAAATTAGCATTCTAACGGCTCTGAGAAATCCTGTAATAAAAGAAATATTTAGTTTTAATAAGCCCAGTATTTCCCATACTTTTTGACCATAGAATCCTTTTTGTTCACTACGTCCATTAGTATCCCTTGAAACTAATATTCTATTGAATGCATTTTGAGATACACTGATACATTGCATCAACACTATATAGGTCTTTTGGTTGTGTCTCTTTGATACATCAGTGAAATTTGATACATCATCTATATCCTAGAATAGGCAGGAAATTTCCATGAAGCACTAGAAAACTCTAGGGGAAATAGAAATTCTAACCTAAAACTCTGTGTTAATATATGATCATTATGGTTGACTGCCATTCACTGCCTTGATCTAGCCCCATTTCCACTCTTTGTAACAAATGGGATGACCAACTCTAATCCTAGGAACATGGAGGAACCATGAAAACATTGTAGGGACAACCATTGTCCAATGTACCATCTGCATTTAAAAATAAACTCTGGCTTTCTTTGTCTAGGAGTGAAAATACTATATGCTCAGTGATCCTATCTTTTCTGCCTCAGTCCACGATGCCAGAGGCCAGGTGCCTCCCAGATCTGCTTATGTACTCTCAGGGCCATCTTTCTGGTTACATTAAGACTTCATACATTCTAGAAAAATTCAGTTGCTCTGCTCTGCCACAGAAAGTATCTGTTCTATATTTTACTGTCTTTCACTCAAAGCTTTTTTTTTTT
>NW_007728211.1:105652-107242 GCF_000696425.1 Galeopterus variegatus | reverse complement strand
TTGGTTTTCCCAGAATGACACTTCTGTCTGACAAATGTTACCTGTCTGTACCCAATGGCAAATGCTGCAGTGTCCTGAGGCAGCTTCCTGTGTACTTTTTAAAATATTATAGAAGGCCTCAGTTTAGTTGCCTTATAAATAATCATGATTGACCATACTAGGCAACATAAAATGCTTCCACAGTTCCCAGTTTTTGCATGTATTTTGTGAAACATAGTCTCTTGAGTGAGCTCATCTCTCTGGAAAAATCTGTTCTCTAGATTATTAAATCTTCAAATACAAAATGGATGTAGTTCTTTGGGAGGGAATAAGTGTGTTTTAAGTATGGTATATCATATGCCCTACAGAACATGCTGCAAATCTCTCTTCCTAAAGATGTTGGCAACATTCATGTAGGCAGACATTTCTCATAGCCAGTAAGAATGGAACTTCACTATCACCTATTAATTCTTTATTTGACTCATGCGAATCTCCTTTTCCTTTCCTCCCTAATTATTCACTATTTTACACAAATCCTCTGTTTAGCTTCTATCCTAACTACTCTAATTGGATAACCTTGTCTTTTACTTAATCATGCAATATAAGGATAGTCACCCTCAACCTCTTGCTGCTTCCACCCATGAACTTGAAGAAATATATGCCCATCTTTCCCACCTATTCTTTGTCTGATAAGATGAACAGTTCTCCTCCATTCAAATCCAGTTCATCCCTCTGATGCCTGTACCCCTGTCTTGTTAGGAACTTGTCTTGTTAATTATTACCTCTCTCTCAACTGCATTTTCTAGCCATTCAGGTCAAGATTGTCTTAGTTCAGGATGCTATAGCAAAGTATTCCTTTGTCTGTGTAATTTATAGACAATATAAATCTATTGCTCACAGTTCTGGAGACTAGGAGGTCCAAGATAAGGGCACAAGCAGATTTGGTGTCAGGTGGTACCTTCTGTCTGTCCTCACATGGTGAAAGGAGGAAAGAAGCTCCCTTCAACCTCTTTTATAAGGGCACCCATCCCATTCATGAGGGCAGAGCCCTTATGAACTAATCACCTCACAAAGACCCCACCTCTTAATACTACCACATTGGGGATTTGGTCTCAACATATGAATTTTGAGGGGACACAAACATTCAGACCATAGAAAGGCTTAGATACAACTTCCACAGAGAGGTCTTACTTGTTCGTAAATCTAGAGTAACTCAGCTGGCCCTCTCCTAACATCATCCTGCTTTATTGTTTTTCGTGGCACTTACCATCATCTAGTGTGTCTTAATTGTCAACTCTCTCTTTTTTTCTTTTGACTTCCTTGAGAGAAATGATCTCATCCATCTTGTCCATTCCCAAAGTCTCACTGCCTGTAGTAATGCTTGGAGCATGGTAGGAGTTCAATAAATACTGTTAAAGAATAGGTGTATTCTCCAAAATATCCAATGTTATTGACTTTTCTTACAGCCTATAAATATGTACACTACTTTCCCATCTTGAAAACAACAGAAGTACACAAAAAGAAAAAAAAAATTCCTTAATTCTGACAGAAATTGTCTAACCCAGAGATTGGCACATTCTGGCTCATCAGCAGTCCATCTGTCCTTATAAA
>NW_007728211.1:90068-104198 GCF_000696425.1 Galeopterus variegatus | reverse complement strand
AACAAACAAACAAAAAACCTATGCCCTTCTTCTTCTCCTCACAAGATTTTCACCAAGGTTGTACTAAGCCAAATGTAGTTTTTGCCATACAATGTACGGTTGTGTACTTGCAATAGAGACCATAGCCCATAATCCTAAAAGATTTGCTATCTGGCCCTTTCAGAAAGCATTATAGATATTTCTATCTCCTATTCTTTACATTTAGCATTCTCTAAAGTAGTGGTTACCGCAGTTTCTTTCGTTCTTTCAAATGTCATTTCCTCTTTATCTTCCTTTAGTCCCATTCCTGTTTTTTATAAGGTTAAATATGATGCCCTCATTGCAAAATCCAGTATATTCTTTTCAGTCTTCATATTTTGGGGCTACCATTCTCCACCTTATTCTAGATTCTCACCTCCTCTTAAAGCTCTTGACTCTTTGGCTTCCATGAAACCCACCCTCCTCTCTTCTCAGACTTCCTTGGCTAGACCTTTTCTTTCTAGTAAAGTGTACTTCAGTTTATTTCTTAAGAATTTGTATAGCCCAAGGTTCTGTCCTCAGCAAAAAATTCTCAGTCTACATACTTTTCTATGTAACCTGATTCAGTCTGAGTGTTTTCAGTTCCTCTGCTCAAGCTCAGGCTCCATCATTTCTTCATTTGTTCTTTGCAGCAACCTCCTGACTAGTCTTCCTACTTTCAGCCTTACCCCTTCAAAGCCACCTTCTACACAGCTGCCCCAATGTCTATTTAAGGCAGTGGTTCCCACATGTTACTGAGCATCAGATTCACTTGGAGGGCTTGATAAAATACAGCTCGCTAGGACTCATTCCTGGATTTTGGACCTAATAGGTTTCATTGTGAGAACTGAGAATTTGCATTTCTATGTTTTCAGGTGAGGCTGACTGACTTTGCTGTTCTACACTGCATGATAAAAAAAAAAAAACACTGCTTTAAAAATAGTTTAAATTGCCCACCCCTTCCTTAAAACTATGCGGTGGTTTTCCATCACCTACAGGGTTAAACCTAAGCTTCTTCTTATGTCATACAACACNAACCCACCCTCCTCTCTTCTCAGACTTCCTTGGCTAGACCTCTTCTTTCTAGTAAAGTGTACTTCAGTTTATTTCTTAAGAATTTGTATAGCCCAAGGTTCTGTCCTCAGCAAAAAATTCTCAGTCTACATACTTTTCTATGTAACCTGATTCAGTCTGAGTGTTTTCAGTTCCTCTGCTCAAGCTCAGGCTCCATCATTTCTTCATTTGTTCTTTGCAGCAACCTCCTGACTAGTCTTCCTACTTTCAGCCTTACCCCTTCAAAGCCACCTTCTACACAGCTGCCCCAATGTCTATTTAAGGCAGTGGTTCCCACATGTTACTGAGCATCAGATTCACTTGGAGGGCTTGATAAAATACAGCTCGCTAGGACTCATTCCTGGATTTTGGACCTAATAGGTTTCATTGTGAGAACTGAGAATTTGCATTTCTATGTTTTCAGGTGAGGCTGACTGACTTTACTGTTCTACACTGCATGATAAAAAAAAAAAAAACACTGCTTTAAAAATAGTTTAAATTGCCCACCCCTTCCTTAAAACTATGCGGTGGTTTTCCATCACCTACAGGGTTAAACCTAAGCTTCTTCTTATGTCATACAACACGCTCCAAGATCATAAGCTTTCTTTCCCACTAGGATTCTCTCTCCCACTCTTTGACTCCCACTTGATTCTCCTGTAACTTCAAACTGCATGTTTCGACATGTGTTCCCCATTCATTTAACACCTCTGTGCTCTTGCTCTTGCCTATCATTTCTTTGCTGTCTTCACACATCTTTCTCCTCCTCACCCTTTAAAGAGGTATCCTCAAGTACTGGTTCGCTTCCAAGCTTCCACAATATTCAGGACACATTCCTTTCACTACATAGTTTCTCTGCCCCCTCTCTATCCACAATGAGGTTTTGTTGACAGTTATTTGTGTTTAGTTTGTCTCCCCTAAACTGTGAGCCCCTAGCAGAGTGCCCAGAACCCATGGTTCTTTTTATCAATCTCTCTCTCTCTCCTTTTCTCTCTTTCTCTCTCATATTACAGAAGGAAGGCTCGTTTTAACTTGTCCACTTAGAAATACATTTCCCACTGAGGGTGAGAGCACAGAGAAGTTATTGCTCCCATACATTGCTAATCACACTGTAAATTGACCCCATTCTTTCAGAAAGCAATTTGGCAGAATTCATGAAGAGCAAGGAAAAAAAAAAAAAAAAACCCTTCATTTTCTTGGACTTAGTCATTTCGATTCTGGGAATACAGTCTAAGAAAATAATTCAAAATATGCACAGAGATGCATGTTACCCATTGCTTATAATAGCAACACAGTGGGAAACACTGAGCTGAGTGTTCAACATTTAAATAAGATGCATCTAATTGATGAAATATTGCATATTTAAATTTTAATGTTGAAGCTCATGTGGCAAGCATAAAACTATTTTTTTGTGTAATGTTAAGTAAAAAATAAAGCTACCAAATGTTAATTTAATTATGATTCTAATTATGTTACATTTTTAAAAAAGAGTCTGAAAAAATGCATTTAAATTCTAAATTAGGATGAGAAGTTTATGATATGGCTTTATCATGTGGTTGTATTTTAGAATAAACAAAAATAAAAAACTTATTTTAAACATATATGCTCTTTCATGTTATGCAGGTTACTTTTTAAAATTAAAAGGACATGTCAATGGTGGTTACATAGGCAATGCTCAATTGAGTCTTCAATAAATAGGTTTTCTTGTATCTGACACTCTCTAAGTCACTGGAGGATACAATTTTAGGAATTCAAAACTATCAAGAGCCTTAACATTAAATAAAATATGGACATAAAGTACTCTAAATTTTAGGTGCTATAGCTTTGTAGTATAAATTGATGTCAGGTAGTTTAATGCCTCTGGCTTTATTCTTTTTGCTCAGAATTGCTTTAGCTATTTGGGGTCTTTTGTTCCATATGAATGTTAGGATTGTTTTTTCTATTTCTGTGAAGAATGTTATTGGTATTTTGATGGGGATTACATTGAATCTGTAGATCACTTTGGGTAGTATGGACATTTTACAATGTTTATTACTCCAATCTAAGAGCATGGAATGTCTTCCTGTCTTCTTGTGTCCTCTTTAATTTCTTTCAGCTGTAGTTCTCATTGTAGAGATCTTTCACCTCCTTGGTTAAACTGGTTCCTAGGTATTTTATTTTTTGGTCACTACTGTAAATCAACTTGCTCTCTTGATTTCTTTTTCTGCTAGTTCATTATTGGAGTATAAAAATGCTACTGATTTTTGTGTGTTTATTTTGTATCCTGCAACTTTCATTAACCAGAATAATTCTTTGAAATTTCAAAAGGAGAGAACAGAACTGAGACCACCAGAAATGGAAAAAGGGGAAGGAGAGGGAGGGTTACAGAGACATTGGTAAAGAATCCACAAAAAATAATTACATTGTGTAATGATAAATATACTAATTATCCTGATTTGAGCATCACATATTGCACAAAGTTATTGATATTCAATGTTTTACCCCACCGATATGTACAATCAATTATGTTTCAACAACAACAAAAAGTAACACTGCATGCAACTATTAAGGGTAAGATAATTTTTGTTAGAAGAGGAGGCTGAATATAACACAAAGATAGCAAATTACATATCAAAGCAAGAGTCACCAATGAATTAAATAAATGCAAACATTATGGCAAAGGTTATGGGTTAACGTGGTGGAGGCAGTTAGAGTTCTCACTTTAACACTATACTCTGGATTTGAATCCAACTTCACCTCTTTCTAGTTAGGTGACTTTGTACAAGTTTTTAGCTCTTGGATTCTGTTTGAGGAATAGGAATACAGCATGATACTGGCATAAAAACAGACACATGGACCAATGGAAAAGAGTAGAGAACACAGAAATCAACACACACACTTACAGCCAACTATTCTTTGGCAAAGGCAACAAGAACATACATTGGGGAAAAGACTGCCTCTTCAATAAATGGTGCTGGGAAAACTGGACATCCATATGTAGAAGGATGAAACTATATCCGTACCTCTCTTAGTATCTAGAAGAGTGCATGATAAAGTTCCATAAAGGATTGATGAATAAATGCATAAACCAATCATTTATTGCACTAACTGTATCTATTAAGCAACTACTTCATATATTGGGAAGACACAAAACATTCTTGATCTCATAACTTAATAGTTACAAGTCATGGCAAATGCTACAAAGAAAATAAAACAAAGAGATCTCTCTAGAGGATGGCTGGATGGCATAGTTGGCAGCCTTAAATGGGGTAATCAAGGAAGCCTCTTTGATAATTACATTTTATCTGAGACCTAAATGAAGAGAAGGGGCAAACCTGTGGCTTTCTGGGTAGACTATAGTGATCCAGGAAAAAAATATTTTCAAACACCTGAGCAAGAGCTGACTTGGCATGATCAAACCAACCAACCAACCAACCAACCAACCAACCAACCAACCACCCAACCAACCAAAACCAGAGGAAGTTTGAAATGCCTAAAGCATCATTAACAAAGGGGGAAACAGTAGCCAGTGCGTTTGGTAAGGTTGGTGAGGGCCAGGTCACATGGGTCCCAGTAGAACCGAGAAGGACTTGGATTTTTCTCTAAGAATAATTGGAAAGCATTGGAGTCTTACTCATGTAATAAACTAATGTATGTAAGATGTTGATTGCTTATCATACTGACATGTTCTAATGTTTTCCATGGATTAATTCATTTCATACTTACAACCTTTTGGGGAAATGGGGGCATAGATATATTGAGTAATAGCCCCAAAGCTATACAGCTAATAAATGACACAGCCAGAATTGGAGGCTAGAAAGTCTAGCTTCATGATCCTTGCTGACTCTATTCAATTTACAGATTCCTTTTTTATGACTGTGTGAACGTAGCATGCTAGGAAAGGTGGAGAAACAGAATTTGCTGCTTCTTCTCAAAGGTAAACATAACCTTACTTCCCCTGTGATTTAATTTAATCCATTCTAACAATAACTTGTTGATGTCTTACTCAGTGCATGGTACTGGCTAATGTTCTGGGGTATATAAATAAAGATATAGCTTTTCTCTCAAGGAACTCACAGTCTAGCAGATGGAGACAAGTAAATACATAAATATGTACGATGCAAGCGAGTCTTTCTGATACTTAATACAAGTGCTCAACAATAGCCAGTCATCCTGTCTTTTGTAGGCCCATTTGCATTAAGCTAGACCATGTGACTAATTTTTCCTGTGGATTCGAGGATGTCACCTCTGGGCTGAGACATGAAAAGCCTCTTCATGACCCTTCAGCATCTTCTCCCCTCTTGAGGTGGTTGAAGAAGATTCATGTTGCTTTGGCAGAGACACAATTTGGTAGCAGCCTGGTTTTCATTTCATGAAAACAGCTACCTTGGGAAGTTACCAGGCCCATACCTCATTTTCTGAAGCAATAATAAAATTTGTTGGGCTGAACTGCAGAGATTTCAGGGTTTATTTGTTACTGCAAAAAAGGCATAGATTATCCTGTGTTTTCTGCTATAAATGAAGCATATGTGAAGTACTCTGAGACACAAGAGAAAAAAACAATTAATTCCGAGTAGTAAATTAAAGATGTTTCCACAGAATAACTAACATTTTAATTAAGTATGAAAGACAAGGAAGACTTTAACAGTCAGAAAGATTAGGGGATTAGGGCCGGCCCGGTGGCGCACTGCTACAGTGCACCGCTTGGGAGAGTGGTGGCGCTCCCGCCGAGGGTTCGGATCCCATATACAGACCGGTTCCCGCTCACTGGCTGAGCCAGGTGCGGGAGCAACACCGAGGGTTGCGATCCCATTGCCGGTCCCGGTCCGGTACGGGGGCGACACTGAGGGTTGCAATCCGTTGCAGGACACGGAAAAAGACAAAAAAAAAAAAAAAAAAAAGAAAGATTAGGGGATTAAGGTGAACAGGGAGGATATCACAGGAAAATGTATGAATTGAATAAACACAGTATTCTGTGAGAATAAAAAAAACACACTTAAAAGACAGAAAATAAGGATATGTGACTGAGATATCTGGTAATTACTAGTAAAGTGGTAGGCATGTATGAGGCTAATGGTAGAGAGATGTAAGTGAAAAGATAGATTAGGGGCCACTTGAGTTTGTGTGACCTGAGAGAGTGATTAAAAGCTTTCGATAAAGGAGGTATTTGCTGATAGCCACTAAAGGACATGTACACAATAGACCATAGTAATTATGATATAGTCCCTGCTCTGTGCTGGTTCCAAAATACAATAGGAGATATTAGATTATTTTTAAATGAGTTGTTTAGGTGACATTAAGTGTAAATTCCATGAGAGAAAATACTTATAGAGATATTGAGGTAACCTGAAGTTACACTTGCTCTGAGTCTTCAATGCTCATAAGGTAGCTAAGACTTGCAGTAGGACGTGAGAAGGAAGAGACAGAGGGGAAGAATTTGTGTGGTAGGAGCTGGGCTTTGTGGTGGTCTGTAATCTGTGCTTAGGAAGACAACTCAGACAGCAGTGTGACCAAGACTCTAATCCACGTGTGGAAATGGGAGGGGCTTAATTGGAACAGAGTAGTAGGCATAACTTGGAAGTGAGTTAAATGGGTCGAGAGACCTTGAATGTGTCAGAGTGTCTAGCTTGGGCAACTAAATGAAAGATTCCTGTGATTAGTTAAAATTGGGGAGAAAGGAGAGGCAGCATGTTTGAACTACAAAGGATGAGCTGACCCATCTCAGCCTAGGTCTGTAGCATGCCTGGTAACCCCGAGTCAGAAAACAGCATTGCTTCTGATCATAATGCTTATGCTTTTATTGAATCCTCTTTTGACACATGAAAGATCTTAAGACAAAAATGAACCCTCTGGAAAATCCTACTGGTGCTCTCAAGAATAGGAAGGGGAAAAAGTAATGGGTAAAGTTATTTATTTGCTAATATTTGCAAATTCTTATGGGTACAAATCTCATTATGAATAAACACTAAATTATTTTTTAAGTAGATATAGATATGGCTATCATGGATAAAATATAAATCATTTAAAATAATACTGGATACTTAATAACTTTTTGTCATCATTGTAATTCCTTCATCATCTGATAATAAAAGTACAGCTGTTATCATGAGCAAGGTCTTGATTTTTCTGTTCCTATCCTTGAAAAGGTTAGAGCCTCTGCTTTATTTCCTGGACGGTTACTTATATCATGGGTATATAGAGTCATATGTCTGGGAGAATCTGAAATTAATAAAATAGAAATGCAATGTTTGACTTTGAATGTAAAGCAAAAGGATCAGAGGTGGAGATGGTGTTCCTTTGATATAGTCCATAATATAAAATTTGCACACCAAGACAAGGAAACTGTTACCAGGACTCCTGAGGAATTGCCCAGACATCAGCTCTTAGTCATAGGTTCAGGAGGATGTACGAATGCTCCAATGGCTTTTCAGCATGCACCTCTTGGGATACCTAGGGAGTTTGCCAGCTGTTCACATTATTTTCAGACAAGTTCTTCATTTGAAACCTGTGGATTCTATGCTTCAATTTGCTTGCAAAAGCATCTGTTACAAACCATATTGAAAATGGGTGGTTACATTTTCCCTATATGAGGGCTTTGATCCTTCATGAGAAATTAGATAACTGCACGTGCAGAAGGAATTTGCTGAAATAATTTTGTTCAACTTAAGTACCAGAACGTGATGCCCCTTACTGTTATTTCAGTAAAAAGTCAAGGAGGGTTTAAGTAAATGTTTTCCTAATGAGTGGTAGGGGGTATATGTAACTCCGCTCAGTGGAAAAATCTACAATAAGCAATTAGCAAAGGCTCCGTTAGGAATGACATTTCCCTGGAAGTCCGTGGTTACTATCAGCAGGAAAGTTTTCCCACTATTTGTCCCCTTCACTCTTGGCTTGGAAATCAGTTAACACTAAGTAACTCCTTATTTCATTTTGCAAAGCTTTCTTTGCTAACATCTCCAGATATTGTATTAGGCTTTCTGTTGGCATCAAAATTTAATTTAGTTTCGTCAGTTTGACATCACGTTGACTTTGATTACTTGAATTTCAACTGCCTTTAGAGAGAAAAATACGGAAGTATATTACTCAACATTTCACATCTGTTGCAGTTTAAAAGACTCAGTTGCCAAGAATTTTATGAAGCATCACTTAGTTATGATTCAGGAAATGATTAGTCAATGCATCTTATGCTCAAAGTGAAGGGCACCCTCTGTTGTCCGTCTTGCTGTGATACTTCCTTGATGTTTCCACAGGATACAAAGCAAAGCTGTGAATTTGCAATTTCTTAAATGGACACTGATAGCTGATAGTACACATAAAAGCATCCTTCTATATTCTATTTTAAAGTGTCCAAGCATAGAGATAGGGTGGTCCCCAAAATAGACTCTGATGCTGATTATGGGGGGAAAAGAAAGAAACAAAACAAAACAAAACAACAACAAACTGGCTTCATTGTCATCTTCCACCAAGGAACTGACTTTGAGATTTCCAAAGTCACTTGATATCTCTGTGTCAGTTTTTACCTTTAGAAAATGAGGACATTAATAACTGCACAATGTGTACTTGCAAAGGTTTATTTTTGCTGTTATCATTTAAATTTGAAGTGCAAATGAAGTTCCCAATTCTTTTGTTTTTGTTTTTTTCCCAATTGTTATTAATATCATCCCAAAAAAGGTCATGGAACTGATGACTGTATCTTGTGTATTTAGGTCTTCTGCTGAAAACTGATACCTCAAGAAGTTTGTTTCTTTAAACTTTCTTTTTATGTGACTCCCATGATCTTATTACCTCCCAAAAACATCTCTCACTCCTTCTCTGAAATTTGTGGTGGATCTTCTTTATCATTATTTATCCATGTTTGATCCTTGATGATCTGTAATGGTTTATTTCTTAGACCTCTGCTATTTTTCTTTTTTTTTTTTATTTTTCTTAAAATAGAATGATTTTAAATATTTATTCTTGGTTTACAAAACCTTCAGTATCATGTTTTCATATAGTCACTACGCTGCTCCACTTGTGTAGCACACAGCATGCCA
Organism: Galeopterus variegatus; assembly: GCF_000696425.1. Lineage (NCBI taxonomy): Eukaryota > Metazoa > Chordata > Mammalia > Dermoptera > Cynocephalidae > Galeopterus > Galeopterus variegatus. The sequence goes on along the minus strand of NW_007728211.1, from coordinate 95,139 downwards.
AAGTCAAACTCATTAACTTTACCCAAAATCTACCTCAGATTTGATCTCTTTAGCAAGACTACTGGTATTATAGCTTCTCATTGTTGGGAGTGGGGGTGGAGGTCATATAATACTTGGTTTGCTCATTGCAAGTGGGTTAATCATATCTAAAAAATACCTTCACAGCAATATCTGGACTGGTGTTTGACCAAAGAACTGTGCACTGTAACCTGGCCAACTTGACACATAAAATCAACCAACTCAGCTATTGTAAAATGCTCCTTTTCCCAAGTCTGTCAGCCTCCCTGGTGATTCCCTTGGCTTATTCTCAGACAGGAGGTGATGATTTGCAGTTGTTGTGGTTGTTATTCATTTATTCTGATCTACTTGTATCTTGAAGTTCATGAGGATCACTTGTCAACTACTTTTGTTGTATGTGGTTTTTTATGTGTGTGCTTTTGGTTTTGCTATTTAGTTGCTCTTTCAGTTCTTACAAGGGCACTTAAGAGTGAGGACATGTGTTATTTCTCTTTCTGTTTCTGACTTGTTTCACTTAGCATAATTTTGCCCAAGGTCACCCATGCTGCTGAAAATGGCAGAATTTCATTCTTTTTAATGGCTGAGTACTATTCCATTGTGTGTGTGTGTGTGTGTGTGTGTATACACACACACTTATATACACTTATATAGCTCCCACTTATGAGTGAGTACATACAGTAATTATTCCTCTGTGCTTTGCTTATTTCACCTAACATAAGTTTCTCCAAGCTCATCCATGTTGTTGCAAATGCGAGATTTTCATTCTTTTTTTATGGCAGAGTAGTATTCCATGGTGTATATATACCACATTTTCCCTGTCCTGTCACCCAAAGTTAGACATTTAGGTTGGTTTCATATCCTGCTTATTGTAAATAGAACTGCAATAAACATGGGAGTGAAGTTATCCCTTTAACATGATGATTTCCATTCTTTTGGGTATGTACCCAATAGTGGAGTTGCTGGATTGTGTGGTAGTTGTATCTGTAGTTGTTTGAGAAACTTCCATAGTGTTTTCTATAAAGACTGTACTAATTTACAATCACACTAACAGTATAGAAGGGTTCCCCTTTTTCAGTATCCTTGCCAGCATTTGTTATTCTCTGTCTTTTTTATAAAAACCAGTCTAACTAGGGTGAGATGACATCTTAATGTGGTTTTGATTTGCATTTCCCTGATACTGAGAGATGTTGAACATTTTTTCATATACCTGTTGGCCATTTGTATATCTTCCTTTGAGAAATGTCTATTCAGCTCCTTGGCACAATTTTTAATAGGCTTTTTTTTTTTTATGTTAAGTTTGTTGAGTCCCTTGTGTATTCTGGATATTAACCCCTTGTTGGATGTAGAGTTTGCAAATGTTTTCTCCGATTCTATAATTGTATTTTCACTCTGTTGATTGTTTCCTTTGCTGTACAGAGGCCTTTTAGTTTGATTTTATCCCATTTGTTTATTTTTTTTCTTTTGTTGCTTGTGCTTTGGAGGTCTTATTCACAATGTCTATGCTCATTCCTATTTCTTGAAGTGTTTCTTCTATGTTTTTTTCCTAGGAGTTTTATAGTTACAGGTCTTAAAGTTAAGGTTTATGGCAAGGGCCTAGTTTCATTCTTCTACATGTGGAAATACAGATTTCCCAGCACTATTTCTTGAAGAGTCTGTCCTTTCCCCAATGTATGTTCTTGGTGCCTTTGTTGAAGATCAGTTGGCTTTAAGTATGTAGGCTGATTTCTGGGTTCTCTATTCTATTCCATTGGCCCATGTGTCAGTTTTCATGCCAGTACCATGCTGTTTTGGTTACTATAACTTTGCAGTATAATTTGAAGTCGGGTAGTGTAATGCTTCTGGCATTATTTTTGTTTGCTCAGGATCACTTTGGCTATTCAGAGTCTTTTGTTGTTTCATATGAATGTTAGGATTGTTTTTTCTATTTCTGTGAAGAATGTCATTGGTATTTTCATGGGGATTGCACTGAATCTATAGATCGCTTTGGGTAGTATGGACATTTTCACAATGTTAATTCTTCCAATCCATGAACATGAAATTTATTTCCATCTTTTTGTATCCTCTTTAATTTTTTCAGTAGTGTTTTGTAGTTCTCACTGTAGAGATTTTTCACCTCCTTGGTTAAATTGACTCTCAAAGTCTTCTGTGTTTGGTAGGTATTATAAATGGGCTTGCTTTCTTGATTTCTTTTTCTGCTAGTTCATTGTGATGTATAAAAATGCTACTAATTTTTGCATGTTGATTTTGTATCCTGCAACATTACTGAATTTGCTTATCATCTCTAGGTTTTTTTTTGTAGAGTGTTTAGTTTTTTATCCATATAGAATGATGTCATCTGTGAACAGGGACAATTTCACTTTGTTTTCCAATTTGGATGTCCTTTATTTCTTTCTCTTGCCTGATTCTTCAGGGTAGTTCTTTCAGTAGTGTGTTGAATAGGAGTGGTCTTGTTCCTGTTCTGAGAGAAAAGGCTTTCTGCTTTTCACCATTCATAATGATGTTGATGGTGGGTTTGTTATATTTCACTTTTATTGAGTTGATATTTTTTCATTCTATACTTAATTTGCTGATAGTCTTTTCTATGAAGGGATATTGAATTTTGTCAAATGCTTTTTGTGTCCATTGAGATGATCATATGGCTTTTGCCCTTCATTTTCTTGATGTGGTGTATCACAGTGTTGGTTTACATATGTTGAGCCATCCTTGCATAGATGGGATGAATCCCACTTGATCATTGTGTGTAATTTTATTGATGTGCTGTTGTATTCTGTTTGATAATATTTTGCTGACAATTTTTGCATCTATATTCATCAGAGATATTGTCCTGTAGCTTTCTTTCTTGTCATTGTTACATTTTTGGTTTTGGTATGAGGGTGATATTGGCCCCATAGAGTTTGGGAGAATGACCTCCGTTTTAATTTTTTGGAATAGCTTGAAAAGGATTGGTATTAATTCTTCTTCAAAAGTTTGGTAGAATTCAGTAGTGAAGCCATCTGCTCCTGAACTTTTCTTTGTTAGGAGACTGCTGATTACTGCTTCAATCTTGTCACTCATTACTGGTCTGTTAAGTTTTCTATGTCTTCTTGGCTCAGTCTTGGTAGTTTGCATGTGTCCAGAAATTAATCCATTTACTCCAAATTTTCAAATTTGTTGACATATGGTTGTTCATAATAGTCCCTAATGATTCTTTTTATTTCTGTGATATCAGTTGTAATGGCTCCTTTTTCAGTTCTGATTTTTTATTTGGGTCTTATGTCTTCTTTTCGTGGTTAGGCTAGCTAATGGTTTGTCTATTTTGTTTACGTCCTCCAAACACCAACTTTTTGTTTGGTTGATATTTTGTATTTTTTTGTTCTCTATTTCATTTAATTTGGCTCTGTTATTAGTTATACATTTCCAACTACTAGTCTGGGGATTGGATTGTTCTTGTTTTTCCAGTTATTTGAGGTATAACATTAAGTTGCTTATTTGAAGTCTTTCTGTTCTTTTAATATAAAAATTTATTGCAATAAACTTCCCTTTTAGTACTGCTTTTGCAGTATTCCATAGGTTTTGATAAGTTGTGCTTATATTTCCATTTGTTTCAAGGAATTTTTGACAGCCAGCTTTACTTCTTCTTTGACCCACAGGTCGTTCAGTAGCATGTTGTTTAATTTCCATAGATTTGTATAGTTTCCAAATTTTTTTTTGCTGTTAATTTATTATTTTATTCCATTGTGGTCTGAAAATATACTTGGTATGATTCCAATTTTCTTATATTTGTTGATACTTCATTTGTGGCCTAACGTGGTCTATCCTGGAGAATGATCCATGTGCTGATGAAAAGAATGTATATTCTGCCATTGATGGATGAAATGTTCTGTATATGTTTGTGTGGTACATTTGGTCTAAAGTGCTGTTTAAATCCAATATTTCCATGCTAATTTTTTGTATAGATGATCAGTCCAATGCTGAGAATGGTGTGTTAAAGTCCCCAACTATTATTGTGATGTAGTCTATTTCTCCTCTTAGCTCCAATAGCAGTTGCTATCTGGGTGCTCCAATGTTTGGTGCATAAATATTTATGATTGTTATGTCTTCTTGCTACTTTGATCCTTTTGTCATTATATAATGTCCCTCTTTGTCTCTTCTTATAGTTCAGGTTTGAAATCTGTTTTATCTAAGTATGGAAACTCTTACTAATTTTTGGTTCCCATTTGCATGAAATATCTTTTTCATCCCTTCACTATTAGTTTATGTGTGTCATTATTGGTGAAATGTTTCTTACAGGCAGCATACAGTTGGGTCTATATGTTGTTTTTGGCTTTTTTTGCATTAGAGGTGATGACTAGCCACTTCTGGCCAGCTATTTTGCCAGGAAAAAACTAAATTTCATTCTTATGTGAATTTGTCTCTTTATCAGTCTTCCCATCATTAAGCCATGATACCGTTAAGTGCAGATTTTGGAGTGATGAAAATATGAGCTCATAACTGAATTTATATTATAGAAAGGTTTGAAAGCAGCAAAATGAAAAGAAATGACAAAGGGAGGCCTACATTATAATTCTGAATCTAAAATATTCTGCATGACTTAAGTAAGCCACCTTCTCTACCTGAGTCTATTTTCTCACCTATAAAGTTAAAATCAGTCATATTTCAGGTTTTAAAATATTCCCAATTTATAAATTGGATCTTATTGATCAAAACTCTGAACTCAGACTTTTGGTTTTCAAATTTAGTTTTCAGTACTGGAAATTTGCCTATTTATTTATCTTTGTAGGACTCAGTTTTCTTATATGTAAAATGGAAGATAGTAATAATAATTTCCTAATTAGACCAATGTATGAATTAAATAGAATTATTATTATAAAGTGCTTAATACATAGGAAGGGGGCCATGGATCTTGGTCCCACCCACCACCACCTGCAAACAGGCCAGAGACTGAGCCAGAAGCCTCTGGGGTCCCAAGATGGGGGGCCAAGGGTGTTGGCCCCACCCCTCCAATGGCAACTATGCCAGTGATGGAGCCAGCTATGGGCTAGCTGCTCTACCCCCCCCCCCCCCCCCCCCCCCC
>NW_007728211.1:84717-89068 GCF_000696425.1 Galeopterus variegatus | reverse complement strand
GCCCAACAACATCTTAGAATGTACTTATTACTTAAAAAAATACATAGGGAGTACTTAATAAATATTACCTACTATTGACATGGTTATTGTCTTGATGAAGAAGATTATTATAATTTTAAAGCTAGAGAGGCAAGCCTGAATCTTCTCTCTCCTTTCCTTCCTGATCACTCTTTCTCTTGCACCTGGGAGCCCACAGAAGGTCCAGAGCCCAGAGAATTTCCATGTGCACAATTTGAAAAAGCAATAAACTGGATGATGTTAAAGATCTCTTCCATCTTTGATAATGTGGTTTTAAGAAAACTATTATAAATTTAAGGAATGTTTCAGCAGAAATCTTCTAAAATATAGAAACAGAGATATAAAATTATTTAAATATGTCTTAGCACTTTTCTTTTTGCCTACAATTTTAATAGTCTTACCATCAAGACATTGGATTTCTCATTAAAACCAGTTGAGTATTTCTTAGAATTGTAATGCATACATAAACTTGTAGGCTGGAGATGAGTTATGATAAATAGATTAGGTATGCAGATATATACTCAGACAAAACAATGTTCTCCAATTTCCTCAAATAAGCCAGTAACTTTTGGAAAGCTTGTCTTTAGAAATCCGTGAGAATCAGTGAGAAGCTTAATCAAATAAAACTGTTTTGGCCAATACTTTTATTCTGTAGACTAAATTCTCTTCATTTTCTATACCTAGCAAACCACATATACTTTTATTAAAGATGGTTAAATGGTTAAAAAAATAAATATTTTTAAAGTTTATAAAATGGGTTTTCCTTTGGAGATATTTATAACAGGAGGGTGCATCTGTTTTTACATTTTTAGCCACATAAAGTTCCTTCTCTACTTGTCATCTTTCAATGAGTAGGAGGGTTTGAGAAGACTGCACACGGAATGGTGAAAGAAGGGTACCAGGTTCACAGAGAGCTGAGTCTCCCAGGGTAAGTACAGGTGACAGATTGTTTTTGTATCAAATGGAACAGATCAAGAAAATTCTGTTCTCAATTTCTGTAAATGTGTCTCCTTCCCTGGGGGAAAATGTTATATTTTGATCATAATTATATCTGTTAGTCTGTAGGTTCAATCCTTAATCTATTTTTTACTTAATAACACCTGCTTTACTTTTATGAAGCACTAAAACATTTTTAATGGCTACTTTAATCATTTGTGAAGGAAACATAATCAGGAGGTATAGTGTTAACATAAGTACAACCTATTAATTTGTTAAGTCACTGATGAACATCAGTGGATTCTTACAAATTATCCAAAATGGACATGCACATAAATAACTGTGAGAATTCAGGCTTCTGCAGACATATACATTCATCTTTCTTTGTATAAGAGTGCTTTCAATTATTGGAATTAACTTTTGTATGCTCAGGTGCAACTGAAAATATTATTGGTGAATGATAGGGTAAAATGAACCAAATATCCAACAATAAATATTCTATTAATTTATCAATTTGTTTGTGCTATAGAAACACCCAGAATTTAATGAGATAAAAAATTTTTGCTTAAAGCTTCTTAAGTATAGACTTTGCTAACTTATTTCCACCTGTAACAACTGATACAAAAATGCTACTTTTAAAAAATATACCAAATTTTCCTTTTACAGTTTATTCTTCAGTTTATTTCAAAATTACGGGGTTTTGTTGTTGTTGTTGTTGTTGTTTTTTAAAGATGACCAGTAAGGGGATCTTAACCCTTAACTTGGTATTATCAGCACCATGCTCTCCCAAGTGAGTCACAGGCTGGCCCCAAAATTACATTTTTAAAAGCATAGTTAAATAGATAGTTATGTAGTTTCACTACACAGACCTTAAAATTAGAAGGAGCTTCAGTTATTCAGCATGTAACTATAAAAGAGGATTGAATTAGAGACCACTGAATTACAGAAATGCTCCAATAGTTTAAATAAGAGTGAAATGTAGGCACTTGGCACCAAAACACTTATGCCTGTTCACAGCCAATAAGTAGAAAAAAATGAGAGAAGTATCTCTGTTTTCTCTTTGGTTGTTTATCTTTTTCAAACATACCATAATTTATCACCTTTTTCTGATTTTTTAACTAAAAAATGGCTTTAAAAAGAGAAAATAGGTGTCAAAGTTGCTCAGGACAGAGTGACTATTTTAAAAAGCTGTATTCATTAGTTATCACCAGCTCCAGACACTGTTTTGGTGTCTACCAATGTTCATGTTATGGAAAACGGCATCCTAAGGAGCAGTTGTAATCATCAACTGAATCATTCCACTGAAGGTACAACTTGAATTTCTGTCTCATCAGAAAGTCTTCTAGGATGTTTGGATTTGTTTTTAGAACATTATTATGAATAAAAATAAAATTGTCATGAAAATAAAATTAATAAGATGGGCTTTGTAATCAAACAGATTAGGTTTCAAATAACAGAAAGAGTAGATGTTTAATAGTATTTATTCAGTAAATGAAAGAATCAATGAGTAATTCAGTCAATAAATCCTAGTTCTATTCCTTATAGATTATGTAATATTGGGCAAGTTATTTGGTAAACTGAAACACAGAAAGGTTATTTATAAGACAGGAAATAGCTCACAGAATTAGAGTAAAGATAAATGGCCTATTGTTTGCCTCTGAAAAATCTTGAACATAATAATTGGTCAATAGTGTTTCTTTATGCCTTTTATATTTCTTGAAGACTTTTGAGCTCTTTTCAATAATATGCTGTATCAAATTAACAGGTAATACTCCATAAATATGTACAATTACAGTGTGTAACTTAAAAAATATATATATCAAGCAATATGTGATTTGGCATAAAGGTACTGATTTAATCATTACCATAGAACTGGGCTTTCAACCAGGTTTAGGCACTCACACTATCTATCCAAGGCTTATTGTGAGAAATACTTTAAAGTTTATCAGACTCAGTACTATAAAGTTACTAGGGGAATTTTAGGATGCTAAGTAGATATCTAGGAAGACATTTCTTGAACATCTTTGCATATATATACACATACATTTTTTAAAAAATTGAAACAGTTAATTGTACATATCTGTGAGGTGTAGCATTGAATATCAATACCTGTGTGCAATATGTGATCCTAAAATCAGGATAATTAATATATTCAACACTATACAATGTAATCAATTTTTTTTGTCCTTTACCAATTCCTCCCTTATCCCCCTCCACCACCCCTTTTCCTATCTCTGGTAACGTCAGTTCTCTGCTTTTGAAAGTTCAGTGTATTATTAAGATCGCTGTGTCTTTTTAAAAAAATTTCTTTCATTATTATTTTTATTTTTTTAGCTCCCACATATAAGTGAGGACATGCAGTGTTTTTCTTACTGGCTTATTTCACTCAATACAATTTGCTCTTTCATTCATGTTGCTAAGAATGGTGGTATTTCATTTTATTTTATGTCAGAGTAGTAGTCCATTGTGTAAATATACCACATTTTCCTTATCCAGTCATCTGACAAAGGACATTTAGGTTGGTTCCATATCTTGGCTATTGTAAATAGAGCTGCGATAAACATGGGACTACATGTCTCCCTTTAACATGATGATTTCCATTCCGTTGGGTACATACACAGCAGTGGAATTGGTGGTTGTATGGCAGTTCTATCTATAGTTGTCTGAGGAACCTCCACACTATTTGCCATAATGGCTACACTAATTTACAGTTTGACCAACACTGCAGGAGGGCTCCCTTTTCTCCACATTGCCAGTCTAACTGGGGTGAGATGATATCTCAATGTGGTTTTGATTTCCATTTCCCTGATGCTGAGTGAAGTTAAGCATTTTTTTTATGTGTCTGTTGGCCATTTGTATGCCTTCCTTTGAGAAATGCTTATTTACCTTCTTAGTCCATTTTTTAAATCGTGTTATTTTGATTTTGATTTTTTTTTACTGTAAAGTTGTTTGAGTTCCTTGTATATTATGGATATTAATCCTTTGTTGGATTCATAGTTTGCAAGTATTTTCTCCAGTTCTGTTGGCTGTCTTTGTGCTCTGATAATTGCTTCTTTTTCTGTGCAGAAGCTTTTTAGTTTGATATATAATCCCATTTGTTTATTTATTCTTTTGTTGCCTTTGCTTTTGGGGTCATATTCATAGTCTTTGCCCGTTCCTACTTCCTGAAGTGTTTCCCTTAGGTTTTCTTTTAGGAGTTTTATAGTTTCAGGTTTTATATTTAGGTCTTTAATTTATTTTGAGTTAATTTTGGTATATGGCAAGGGTCTAGTTTCATTCTGCTACACGTGGATATACAGTTTTCCCAGCACTATTTCCCAAAGAGTCTGTCCTTTCCCCAATGTATGTACTTGGTGACTTTGTTGAAGATCAGTTGGCTTTAAGTGTTTAGGTTGAA
>NW_007728211.1:82521-84399 GCF_000696425.1 Galeopterus variegatus | reverse complement strand
TTTTATATTTAGGTCTTTAATTTATTTTGAGTTAATTTTGGTATATGGCAAGGGTCTAGTTTCATTCTGCTACACGTGGATATACAGTTTTCCCAGCACTATTTCCCGAAGAGTCTGTCCTTTCCCCAATGTATGTACTTGGTGACTTTGTTGAAGATCAGTTGGCTTTAAGTGTTTAGGTTGAATTCTGGATTCTCTATTCTATTCCATTGGTCCCTGTGTCTGTTTTTAAGCCAATACCATGCTGTTTTGGTTACTATAGCTTTGTAGTGTAATTTGAAGTCAGGTAGTGTTATGCCACTGGCTTTATTTATTTATTTATTTATTTTTGCTCAGGATTGCTTTGGCTATTTGGGGTCTTTTGTTGTTCCATATGAATGTTAAGATTGTTTTTTCCATTTCTGTAAAGAATGTCATTGGTATTTTAATGGGGATTGTATTTAATCTATAGATCACTTTGGGTAGTATGAACATTTTTATAATGTTAATTCTTCCAATTCAGCAGAAAAGAATGTCTTTCTATCTTTTTTGTGTATTCTGTAATTTCTTTCAACAGTGATTTGTAGTTCTTCTTGTAGAGATCTTTCACCTCCTAGATATTTTATTTTATTTTACTGGTCTCTATTGTAAATGGACTAGCTTTGTAGATTTTCTGCTAGTCCATTGTTGGAGTATAAAAATGTTACTGATTTTTGCATGTTGATTTTGTATCATGCAACTCTACTGAAATCATTTATCAATGCTTAGAGTTTTTTGTAGAGTCAGGCTTTTCTATATATATGATCATGTCATCTGCAAACAGGGACATGAGTTTTTGACTTCATCTTTTCTGATCTTTTTGCTGTTTATTTCTTTCCTTTGCCTGATTGTGCACGTTAGTACTTCCAATACTATGTGAAATAGCAGTGATGAAAGTGGGCATCTTTGTCTTCTTCCCATTCTTAAGCTGAAAGCCTTTCCTCATTCAGGATGAAATAGGTGGTGGGTTTGTTATATATGACTTTTATTATATTGATACTTTCCTTGTATACCTAATTTGCTGAGAGTCTTTATAATGAAGCATGTTGAATTTTATCATATGATTTTCTTCATCTATCAAGATAATCATATGGTTTGTGTCCTTGGTTTTGTTAATTTGGTGTATCACATTTATTGGCTTACATATATTGAATCCTTGCATCCCCAGAATGAATACAACTTGATCATGGTGTATAATTTTTTTTTATGTGTTGCTGTATTCTGTTTGCGAATATTTTGTTGATGATTTTTGCATCTGTGTTCATCAGAGATGTTGGCCTGCAGTTTTCTTTTTGTGTTGTATCTGTCTGGATTTGGTATCAGGGTGATGCTGGCCTCATAGAATGAGTTTGGGTGAATGTTTCAATTTTGTGGATTAATTAGAAGAGAATTAGTATTATTCCTCTTTCAAAGTTTTGTATAATTCAGTAAAAAAGCCAGCCAGACCTGGGCTTTTCTTTAGTGGTAGACTGCTGATTATTGTTTTAATGTTATTGTTTATTATTGGTCTGTTCAGGTTTTCTGTCTTCTTGGTTCAGGCCTGGTAGTTTGTATGTGTCCAGAAATTTATCCATTTCCTCCAGGTTTTCAAATTTGTTAGCATATAATTGGTTATAATAGTCTCTAACAATTCTTTGTATTTCTGTGGTATCAGTTGTCATGTCTCCTTTTTCGTTTCTGATTTTTCTTATTTTGTCTTCTGTCTTCTTTTTCTAGTTAGCCTAGTTAATGGTTTGTCTGTTTTGTTTATCTTCTCAAAAAACCCAACTTTTTGTTTTATTTATCTTTTATATCATTTGTGTGTGTGTGTTAGTGTGTCTATTTCATTTAGTTCTGCTATGATATTATTTCTTTCCATCT
>NW_007728211.1:80555-82098 GCF_000696425.1 Galeopterus variegatus | reverse complement strand
TGTGTGTGTGTTAGTGTGTCTATTTCATTTAGTTCTGCTATGATATTATTTCTTTCCATCTACTAATTTTGGGTTGGATTTTTCTTGTTTTTGTAGTTATTTGAGGTATAGTGTTAGATTGTTTATTTGAAGTCTTTCAATTCTTTTGATGTAAGCATTTATTGCAATAAACTTCCCTCTTAGGGAAGTATACTCCCTTTTGTAGTATACTCCAGGTTGTGGTATGATCTGTCTTTACCTTCATTAATTTAAAGAATTTTTAAAAATTTCCTGTTTAATTTCTTTTTGGACCCATAGGTCATTCAGGAGTGTGTTGTTAATTTCCATGTATTTGTATAGTTTCCAGAATTTCACTTGTTATTGATTTCTACTTTTAATCTGTTGTTGTCTGTAAAGATACTTGAAATAATTTCAGTTTTTAAAATTTGCTGAGACTTGATTTGTTATATAACATGTGGTCTATCCTGAAGAATGTTCCATGTGCTGATGAGAAGAATATGTATCTCAGTTGTTGGATGAAATGTTCTGTAGATATCTGCCATGTACAGTTGGTCTAACATGTAGTTTAAATCCTGTGTTTCTCTGTTGAATTGTTGTGTAGATGATCTGTCCAATGTTGACAGAGGGGTGTTCAGGTCCCCAGCTATTATGATATTTGGGTCTATCTCTATTCTTAGGTCTAATGGTGTTTGCTTTATATATCTGAGTGTTCCAGAGTAGGGTGCATATGTATTTATGAATGTTATGTCTTCTTGCTAGATAGATCCCTTTATCAATATAAATGGTCTTGATCTCTTTTTATGTTTTTTGGCTTGAATTCTATTTTATCCAATATAAGAATAGCTACTCCTGCTCATTTTTGGTTTCCATTTGCATGGTGTATCTTTTTCCATCTCTTCACTATTATTCTGTGTGTGTCTTTACAGGTGAGGTGAGTCTCTTCAAGACAGCATGTAGTTCAGTCTAGCTTTTTAATCCAGTCAGTCAGTCTATGTCTTTTGAGTGCGGAATTTAATCCATTTACATTTAGGGTTATTATTGAAAGACATTGACTTACTCCTGGTATTTTATAGATTTATGTTCGGTTGTTTTAAATACTTTTTGCTGCTTTCTTCTCCTTTTGTTGTTTGTCTTTTCTGTTTATTGTTTTTTTGGGTTTTTTTTCCCCTTTTTTTTGTCTTTTTTCGTGACCAGCAATGGATCGCAACCCTCAGTGTCGCGCCCGTNGTGGGATCCGAACCCTCGGTGGGAGCGCCGCCGCGCTCGCAAGCGGCGCACTGTAGCAGTGTGCCACCGGGCCGGCCCTGTTTATTGTTTTTTTGAAGTGGTTATTCAAAGTTTTTTTCCCTTTTTCATTTACATTTTTGTTCTACTAGTGGGTTTTATTCTTTCTGTGTATTCATAGTAACGATTACTGTTTCTTGGATTCAAGATGCATTAATCCCTTGAGGATTTCTTGCAGAGCTGGTTGTGTTATGGTGAACTCCCGCAGTTTTTATTCATCTGAGAAATATATTATTTCTCCCTTATTTCTGAGGGATAG
>NW_007728211.1:77817-80065 GCF_000696425.1 Galeopterus variegatus | reverse complement strand
ACTCCCGCAGTTTTTATTCATCTGAGAAATATATTATTTCTCCCTTATTTCTGAGGGATAGCCTTGTGGGATATAGTATACTTGGCTGGCAGATTTTTTATTTTAGTATTTTGAATATATCATCCCATTTTCTTCTGGACTTTAGGGTTTCTCATGAGAAGTCTGCTGTTAGTCTGAGAGGGAAGCCCTTATAGTTGACTTGATGCTTTTCTTTTTTTTTTTTCTTTTTTTGTGACTGGTAAGGGGATCGTAACCCTGCTTGGTGTCACCCGCACCATGCTCAGCCAGTGAGCAAACCAGCCATCCCTATATAGGATCCGAACCTGTGGCCTCAGCACTCCCAGCGCTGCACTCTCCTGAGTGAGCCACGGGTCGGCCCTTCTCTTGTTGTTTTTAAGATTCTCTATTTGTCTTTGAGCTTTTCCAGTTTGACTACAATGTGTCTGGGAGAGGACCTTTTTGGATTGAATCTGGGGATCTTTGAGTCTCCTGGATCTGAAGATCTATGTCTCTTTATATACCTGGGAAGTTTTCTACTATTATTTCTACTTCATTGAATAGGTTTTCAATGTCTTTTCCTTTCTCCTACCTTTTAGGAACACCCATGATTTGAATTTTTGTGTGCTTAAGGTTTTCTGCTAGCTCTCTTAGATTTTCTTAATTTTTAAAAATTCTTTTTTCCTTTTAATTGTCCACGCGGGTTATTTTGAAAAGACTGTCTTTAAGTTCAGAAATTCTTTCTTCTGCTTGTTCTAGCCTGCTGCTTAAGCTCTCAGTTATGTTTTTTATTTCATTGAATTAATCCTTCAGCTCCAAGAGTTCTGCTATATTCTTTTTAAAGACATTAATGTCTATGTACATTTTCTCCTTCAGATCCTTCATTGTGTCATCTAAATGCATCTTCTTGTATCTCATTGAGTTTCCTTAAAATTGTTGCTTGGAATTCCTTTTCAGTCATTTCAAGGGCTTCCTGCTCTATAGGGTCTGGTACTTGAGAATTATCATATTCTTTTGGTAGTGTTATCTTTCTTTTCTTTCTTTCCTTTTTGTTTTGTTTTGTTTTGTTTGTTTCTAGTACCTCCACATTGATGTCTAATTATCTGGTAGAACAGTTGCTTTTTCTATCACTCTGGAGTAGACTTCGTGGAGAGAGACTTCCTCTTGTAGATATGTTTTATAATGACCATTGAGTGGGGTGTTTTAGTATCAGTTTCAGATAGACACAGTAGTGTAGCCTCTGTGTGAGTAGTTCATTCAAATTTAATGTTGGAATTACATGTGAGTACCTCCATGGCCTAATCACTGGGGCACTTAGTAATTCCTTGCTGAGGTTGGTGACATTATCTTGGTTTGTCCAGGACATGGACAAGCTTTCAAGTTTTTGAGAGAAGCACTTGGGTGTCCTGTCATTCTTTGGCTGTGGTGAGTGACCCTAGTTGACACCTTACCTAGCTTCCTGTGACCCTAATGGGTGCACTGGGACATACTGGTGCTCCTCAGTTTGAATGGTTGACCCTGGGCAGGTTGTCTCTTTCTTCTTTCCTATAGGCAGAGGCTCCTTCTCGAACCTTGCTCTTCCCAGTTGGGGGATGGGTTGGTGGTGACTAGGAATTTTCTTCCTTACTCTATTTGGGTATCCTGGGTTTCTGTATTTTCAAGGGTTTCTGCATGTGTCTCTTCAAGGATGAAGGCAGTCCCATGGGCTGTGAATGTACTTCTCATCCCCAGGCATGCTACTGCATGTTGTATCATAATTCCTCCTATGTGTTGTGCTACTGGGTCATGGGTCTGTGCTCACTCACCTTTTTCCCCAGGCTCCACTGATGACTCTTCTTCTGTCTATGCTGACAAGTGTTCCTATATCCTAAATTGACACTTTTTTTTTTTTTTGGCTACAACCAAACAAATTCTTGAATGGTTATGCTTTTTGGAGTATTGTCCCAATGAAAATGGTGCATGGATCTCACTTGTGTGTTGTCTTGCAATCCAAGAGTATCTTGAGGCTAAAGCAATGCATAAACATCTGTCACCTCTGGTGTTGTTTACCTCTGTGATACTGCTTTAATGTAACAGCTTTCAAGTCATTTGAACTCATATGTGTCCTCAAATGTTCCAATTATACTCTATTGGTCTACTTAGATAAAAATAAATAAATAAGTAAAAAATAAAACAATTCCACCTTTAAACGGTTAGAATATTCATTGGGTACTCTTGTATCTCTATGACATAAGATAGTTTATTTTCCTCC
>NW_007728211.1:75203-76961 GCF_000696425.1 Galeopterus variegatus | reverse complement strand
GATCGCAACCCTTGGTGTTGCGCCCGCACCGCGCTCAGCCAGTGAGTGGGAACCAGTCTCCACATGGGATCCGAACCCTCGGCGGGAGCGCCGCCACACTCCCAAGCGGCGCACTCTCCAGTGCGCCACCGGGCCGGCCCTTATAACTTTCTTATTACTTTATTCCAGGGAAGATTTAAGTTTATTTAAGGAGATTATATTTTGGGTATATACATATGTGTGGTGATGGGTTCAGGGCACGCTACCCCAAAATATGGCAACTTGAGAAAACAGCAGCAGCAGGACAGCCACTCTCACTTTCCCCTTGCAGTTCTCTGCTGAAGCTTAAAACTTAGAAAAGATTTTCTAATTTTCCCCTGAAGCAGGTCATAAGAACCTTGTGTGAAAGGTGCCCTATCTACACCTTGTGGAAAGGAGCATTCTTATCTTTGCAGATGAAGAGACACAGAGAAAATCTGAACAGACATGCCTTGCTATGTTTCCACCAGTTGATTACCATTAGACAATACTTTTTGATCCAATCATACTCCAACACAGTGATCCACTTTTGCATCAAATCTAGCATTAAAAAATCCACATTTATGCGTTTCTTTGGATCTTCATTCTCTTATGAAGTTTCTTATGCCATGTAAAACTTATATTGAACAAATTTGTGTGCTTTTCTCTTGTTAATTTCTCTTTCTGTCACAGGGGCCTTAGCCATGAACTAAGAAAGGATAGAGGAAAGATATGTTTCCTTCCTTACAGTAGATGTGCATGAATTTTCTATCTATTGCATTTTATTTCAATCCTTGTCATTGGCTAGATCTCCTAGACCAGGATAAAAACATGTGCCAATGTGCCAAATCACATATGTGTGCATGATTTCTTTCCATTTTATAAAAGATAAAGGACAACTAGTCAATGAGACAAGACTCTTTCCCATGGATCAAGATCAAGATCAAGAATTAGCAGAAGTCCCCCAAGTGGGGATGCACTGACTGTTTCTTCTCTGGTTTTAATGAAAGAATTGTAAGAGCATCATTAGCAAGTCTCCTGTATAGATAGCTTCTTGGCATATTTATAGAGTTCTTCAGGGAAAAGATCAGCAGTATAATTAAGATTTTTTCTCCCCCTCTATTTTAGAAATAAATTTTTTCTTAAGGATGACACCTGCCAGAAGAATGGAGGTGGTATTGAACTCAACCGGAGGCCGTGTTTGCTTAGAATGACTAATATTTCTCCTTAGTTTGTTTATTTGATGTGGCTTCAGACAAGGCCCAGTGGATAATTTTCTAAGTCACTTTCCTACTGTCAAACCACTTCTTATTACTAATACTAGTTCTGAATTAATGTGAATTTTTCCAGAAATTAAATGCAAATGTATTTCTATCATATCCTGTATTTTTCCCATTATAGAATTTATCACATACACTATATTTGCTATGCCTGCTATTTTCTCAGTTCCCCCACCCGATCCAGCCAACATTGACAGTGAACTCCACAAGGCAAGAGCAACATTTCAATCCTTTTAAGCAGACACAGAGCTATTCAAGGGCCTGGCATGCATAACAGATGTTTCAAATATTGTTAAATGAAATAATCACAAGAAGATTGTCTTAGAAGTAATATCTAGGGCCATTATACCCAGAATGTACTTCAAAACTTTGCTAAAATATCTTCAAGTAAAAGACAAATGTATCTATAACACATAGCATTTTTAGAACTGGAATTTCTCTCAGCTATATTCATTTATTAAAATAGGATTAAAAAAAAAAA
>NW_007728211.1:66082-74610 GCF_000696425.1 Galeopterus variegatus | reverse complement strand
AAAAAAAAAAAGGCTTGAAGCTAGTTAGTCACTAACAGACTGCTTTCCCTACCATGTTTGGTGTTAAACAAGGCAACTGCACTTCTCTGTTTGGTTTCTTGAGGTATGCATAGAAGATTGTGACGAGAGAATTTCTGAGGTTGTCTTAGTGACCCACTTCCAGCTCTTAATCAGGTTACATGTACTCAAAAGCCATCATTTGAATAAACTGTCTGATTTCATTCTTTGAGCTAGTTATAATGTTTTCTACATATTTGGAGTGACAATTTTTGCAATAAAATGAAATTCAGAAATACCTAGAAAAATACTGTGTGTGAATAAAAGGTAACTCTGGCCAAGGAAAGCTTTTTAAATCTTCAGAACAGAACATTCATTTAACAGAAATAATAGCTTCAAATTTATTGAAAGCTAATTATGTATCTGCTCTTTCATATGGTTTATGTTGTTTAATCCTCTGAACAACACAAGGAATTTGAAATTATTAATATTATCACTTTCAAAGATGACAAAACTAATGCCGAAAGAAGTTAAATAACATTCCTAAGGTAACATGATTTATGAGTCATGAATGAGATTTGAACTTGAATCTGATTCTGTATTGTTTTTAATCACTACATTATCCTGCATTTAATCCAAATAATTAAATATGAAGTTTTTAAAAAAAATGCTGAAATGGGATATAATAGGTGTTGATTTTTATACAGTGAAATCAAGTGTTAGCCAACTTTAATGAAATTATATACGTGCAATGGTGTCCTGGAAAATTCCAAGAATTGTATGAGGTAAGTAGATGATAAACATAGTCATCTTTGTGTAGCACCAGCTATACAGTGTCTTATGGAAAATTAATTGCACACCTTTTTTCTTCCCTACAGCACTGAACTTTTTTTTTTTTAATCCATTTGCCAAGCTCTGCTTTGGAGCCTGGAATATTAAACTGTCATCTCACAACCAAAAAAGGACAAGAGTAAGATGAAAATGGATCTCATCCCAAATAACTAAAAGTTTTTTTGGCAATTGTTTAACATTTGGAGGGAAATAAGTGAGCTGTAATATAACAGAGCAGAAAGCTCCTCACTGTCATGACTTGACTACTGCTTTTAACCCCAAAATTAAACAGAACAGACAAAGCACATTTCCTACAGCCCGCAATGAAGTAATTTTCAGTCTTGCAGCACCATTTTTGGAGTCAAGTGCACTATCTTTAAATTTACTCTCTTTCTTTTCTAAATGCCAAAACAGGAGACCTCATCCAGTTTATTCACAGCACAGTTGTTATATTAATCAAAAAATATTTCCTTTGCATTGGTGGGCTCTAGGTGCCTGTTCTGTTGAAATTATAGAGTGACGGTATTCTTCCATCTATTCCATTTGGGAGAGTAATGTTCTAAAAGACAGAATTTAGAAAAGCATTTCAAAAGATGGAATTTAGAGAGTCGTAGATGAATACCAACTACGTGGATCAATTTAGCGACCTGCTGTAAAGAGATTTCTTTCCCACTTTTTTCCCACTTTGTTTTATTATTTATTTAATTAGTTTAGAGAATTTGCTGCTGAATAGGACACTCCTGCCTTTCCTGCTGTGTTTTCTTACTTTTTCCTCCTTAGTTTGCATTTCAAGAGACATTTGCATGAAAACAAGCTCTCTTCGAGTGAAGCTTTATCTGTTTGGACTTCTGATGGATAGACCTGCAGTCATAATTAGTGATGCAAGCCATTCAGAAGGCTGCGATGCTCCTTTATCTCAGGCTCCTTTCTCTTTATCTAGTAAGTCTCCTGCCCCCAATCTCAGTGGCAGTTTTTCCTTTCACTGACCCCAGGAAGGCCTCAGCCTCCTTTACCCTTCCTTTGACCTTTGGTCAATAGGCTCATAATTCCATGGCAATTGTGAGCTTTTCACTTGCAAGTCTTGGGCAACAGTCACTTTGCTGGCTTTTCCCAGTTGTTGCTGTCTCCAGATGGGCCTTCCTGTAAGGCCACATGCTCCCCAGCATGATGGCACTTCCATGTTTCATTTGCTCCGTAGCACCTGCTAACTCCAAATCATGCTTGAAGAATCAACTTGTCTTTCTTGGAAAGCTTCCCTGACCCTCGTAATGGGGTAGGTATCCTAGCCTTCTACCGCTGTGGCATTCTGTGCTTCCACCATTATAGCGCCCATCATATATCTGTAAATGCCATAGAAGTAATGATCACATTAAGTTCAACTGTCTTCTAGCATAGTGACTCACTCTTAGTAAGTGCTCAATAAACATTTGTTAAATGAACGAATGGAGAAATATTGCTCATATATTATGTGTATGTCACTTTGTCAGGCTTCCTTGGGGGAGTCCACTAAAGGCAGAAACACAGGTGCAACCTTTAGCAAGTACTTATTCGCATTTCTGGAACTGTCCAACCCACGATATCCATCTGCTCCACAAACAATTTAGGGGGCAGGGAGCGAAGAGGTGGGGATAGGTATCCCAGAAACATCATGAACAGAAGCACAGAGAAAGGAAAATGAGAAAGAAGAGATGAGAGGTCTCAGGTGGCTTCCAGGCCCTAGACAACTTCAATCTTTCCTGCCAACACAGGCCTATGGAAACCTCCAAGTTTCTTCTCAGATTCTACTTATTTCGTAATGCTTTTCATGTTTCCTAGAAAGCTATATCCCTTTAGTCTCTTTACAGTGTTGTACTTCTTTTATGGACTAACATATCTAGAATTGTAATCGTTGTGTGCATGCCATCGTATCTCACCCGCTCACTATAAAGTCTTTGAGGGGAGGGTCTGTTCCTTACTCATCCCTGCATTCTCTGCCCAACATAGAAATTGAGCACATTGCAGGTACTTTTATTGTTATTATTATTATTATATTACTTTTTGATTTTAGGGTGAATATTTTCCTCAGTGATGCATGGCTGCAATAAATCCAGAAAGTTCACTTCTCAGATTCTGTGCACCAAACATCCTGTTCTGCAGTTATTTGGACCAACATTTCTGGCCAATGGTATATTATCACTGAGCTTGAAGGCTTGTGTATAAATGTTAGATACTGTGAACAGCAAAAGGTTATTTTCCATTATTTTAAAATTAACAACAAAATAGCTAAATTCTGACTTTTAATCTAGAGAGGAAAATCATAGTTTGAATTAAGAGGTAAAAACTTTGACCACAGAAATAGATTTGTGTTCTTTCTTGTTTTTAATTTTTGTCACTGGAGAGAGTTGGGCTATAGTGCATTTACACTGTGCCTTTGGCTACTTGCTGGCAAGAATGCTACACTGCTTCTACAAGATGAAACAGTTGAGAAACCAGGACGTTTTTGTTTCTCATAGCTTAGCTGTGCGATTTTGGATAAATCAGTTAATTTACGCAGACCTTCTCACATAATTTTTTAAACAATGCAGTTCAAGTTGATGATTTTTATTTTTAAAGTCCCTTCCAGCTTCAGATTTGTAGGATTCTCTGACATTTTAGGAAAAGCAAAGAGAAAGATGATTGACATACAACTTTTCTGTCCATATGATGCTTGTGGCTTACTGCAGCGGGACATATTACAGCTGAGCTTTCCATACGTAAAAAGCAAAAATATTCATAGTCATTATTTCCCTTTAAACTTTTGCTCTGTTCTACTGGGTAAAGTTTTTCTAAGTTCTGTACATTACATATATTGCCAAGAAATGGTGTATTTGGTAATAGAAGTAAGAGTTAGGAGATTTACGTGAGCTCTTCCTTCTTTCAAAAAGCTGATAGATTCAATTGCAATTTTCAGCATATTTAAAAATAAACTTAATTTGTTAAGTTACTTCATTAATAGTTACATTTTTTTTTGATAGGAGGAGAATATAAAGGATTTATAATTTGTTTGGATTTCTAATACCACCATTTATCTCTTCATTTCTAATGGTACTGAATGATATTACTTAATTTGGGGTAATGTAAATTGTCTTTGCTCTGAAATTTTTAAGTCATCCTTTGGCAACTGAGGACACCAAAGAGGGCTATGAAAATATAAATAAAAATCCACCATGAATTTTCTACTTAGAGAAAAATATTTAGGCATTAAGATGGTGTAAACTAGTGGAGAGAGGAATTTAAAGAAAAGGGAGGGACACATTTTTTGTTAGTTTTGTTCTCCTAAAATTTTGAAAATACGAAAATACATCACAAAGTTTGTGGAAAATGGAATTAAAAGAGAATACAATTCTCCTATGAATTTTTGAAGACCACTCATACATATATATTGAACTTTTACTTTTCAAAGTAATTAGTTTTATTGAGTTTTTGAAATATAGCATCATATTTTGAATGATTTTGAACTTTAGAGGTTTTGGAAAATTTCAAATTTGGATTCTTTTAAATGGAATTGAATTTAAAATATACATTTAATTTCATCTGTTGCTAAAACTGAAATAATATTAACATTTTTTAACACCAAAGATTAAATAATTAATTCCCATTTACTAATTTAAATTTATATTTACATCATTTTTCATAAAACTCTTATCTCAACCCATTAATTTCTCCATTTCCACATGTTAAAATAAAAAAATTTCATTCAGCAAATTTTATCTGTTAATTTTTTTTTCTATATATGGTTGCTTATGTAATACCTAAAACTGTTCAGATAATCACCAGTAAGATTCGAGTACATAGTTTTTCAAAGTTTCATTCCATTGTTTTTCATTACCACATCTTGTTCTGTACATACCTAATACAAAATCAGTCAACGTATATAATTTGTTAAATAATTTGACTTCAATCAAAGAGTGGCTTTCTCTTATACAGCACTGTATTTTGTGTCAAAAAAATGAAACGTGTAAAAGAAGCAAATGAACAACTATAGCACTAATCAGGGGTATTGGTCTTGAGTTGAGTTTGACTTTCTTCATTGTGTACTGTTTGGGGACACTTCATGCTGTTTCTTGCCCTGAAGGCACTTTGACTTAAGGACCTGATTTATTGGAACTTTCATCTATGCATCCTGAAATGCCCCTCAGTCACATCCTCAGATAATATATTTCCCTTCTTGGGAAAAATGAGAACTTAACACTACTCCAGCAAGAAGTTTCATAAGCAGGAAATCAAGGTAAGATCAAACAGGAAAGTACAGAACAGAACTTGAGATGCATTAAAACTTTCAGAGAATGTCCTCTTGAACAGAAGTTGTTTTGGGGCAGAATCCTCCAAGGCCTGAAAGGCATAGGCTTTAAGCCATTTTCTGTCAGGTTAAAAGGGCTGATCACACTTGGGAAAAGATATTTTCATTTTTAACCACAAAATTGCTCTTCATTCCTGCAAAACAATGTGGAAAGTGAAACTGGAAGCAAGCCAGGCACTTTGCTGGTTTTGCTTTGGGTGTGAATTTGTTCACATAGCTCTAAGTCCAGAACATAATGTTATGTTCTGGAAATGCCATGGTGTACTGTTAGGGGATATAATGTCACACAGAGGACCATTTATTTCACAAAAGGAATTTTAGTTGCTAAAATGCAACCAAATACTGTGTGTGTCTATGTGTGTCTCTCACACTATATACATGTAAGTTTCCTGGATTTTGTATCTACTTAAAGAGGTGAAGAGAAAAGATATTGTTTTTAAAAGACACAAAATTAAAATACTGAATTCCTTCACTTTTTATTTAGAGGCAGAATTTATCTGAATACCTGATTTACCTCTAGAGTAGGAAAAAAAGAGTTCGAATTGCTCTGGTGAATTCTTCCTCCTGCTGTGACTCTTCAGATTAATCATTGGATGGAATGCCCCTATATTTGCAACAAGACCTGCATTTCTGAGCTCAGAGTATGACAGATTATTTTGTCAAAAATAATTGAAACATGTGGCAGTCTATTTTTTTAATGCCTGCTGCATCTGTCCATGTTTTATTAATGTCTCTCAGACATACAGATAATAAAGTCTCAGCAGCATACTTAACATGGTTGCCTGTGGGATAATCTGCCCTTTTTGCACTTTTAGAGTTTTGAAAGGGGATAGAGAGGAGCTGAGTGAAAAGCCATAGAGCTTAACACCCTGACTGGAAGTGAATGGACACCTTTGTAGCACCCCCATGCCATTTCATGCCTGTGGGTTTGTTCTTCTCAGCTGAGTTGCAAATTATTCCCATGATGGAATTTTTTTTATGTTTGTCATAGAGTTCAGGATGTCTGCTCACAGCTCATTGAAGTACATGCTTAATAATTAAGGGCATCGTTTCAGTGTTGGACCAGTAGATCTTATATTCCAATCATGGAAGGCTGAACATTATTTTGGCTGCTTGGCTTGCTACTGCTAGGAAAGCTTCAGGGATTCTTGTGGCTGTGACCTGCCCTGCGGTCCTGGAAGAACTAGCTCATGCCTATGGATCCAAGCCTCGAGAGACTGGCTGAACCCACCTTTGGACAGAAGGTGGCATCTCAGCTGGCATCCCCAGCAGTGCCAAATGACAATTTGGTCTTCTCAACCCTTATAAAACCAAAAATGCAAGAAAAAATTGGCATTTTTTATTTTAAAATACGTTTTCTACAATACTTCATGGTGAAGTCCTGAAGGAAGAATAAATCTTGTTTTCATTTTAAAAGCAAACAAACTCCTGTTTTACTTAGACCATTGAGCATTTCTTCAGCTCTGGGCATTTCCTCAGGCCAGTCTTAGGTCTGGCTCCTTCCCTGTGAAGCAACCTTTCTCTGACCTGGGTTAACAGAAGTTACAAATGGGGAGAGGAGTGGATACTTTCCTGGGCTATAGGCTGGGAGATGGAGGAAAGAAGAGCTTGTAACTTCTACAAGAGAGTGTGGAGAGGGGCTGGTGAAGATTACCTGTAAGTGACATTGAAGAAATATTCTCAAGGGATCTTAACAAGAATACCTTTGGGAAATACAACAAAAAAGTATAGAATCATCTATTTTATTATTGTAAATTCAGTATAGTTATTCTAAGGTGATTCATAAACTTTACCATTTCACAAAATGCTTGTTGATATTTTCTTTATGTTTGTAGAGTCATCAGCTGTTAGGTTAAATGTCACAAAATACTTACTTTGCAGTTTTTCAGTTGCATACTTTGACTGTCCCTTCTTTTGAAAAGTAACCTAAAAATTCCTGCAAAGCCTCACTTAGTTTAGTAGTACATTCAAAGGTTATTAAGGAAGGTAATGAATCAGTTGTTTTTATGCACCAATAAGGACACGTCCACTGGTGATTGTAATCCATTCATCAGCCAATGGGAATGCTTGTCTTCTGGACAGCCGGCAGTGATATTCTGCAAAGCTTTTAACTCTCTCTTTTAACTGGAAGAAAACCAAAGGAGTGTCATTTTTAGAAGGCATTGGGGCTGCAGCTTAGCTGATCTGTTTCGCTGATGCAGAACAAATTCTTAATGCAAATTAATTCACCACTACATATTTCAAAAGCTGACACCAGGTTTAATTTGGATGGATTCCTTTTATAACTTGGGCCACTATAGTGTAGATGCTAACGGAGCATCTAAAAATGTTCAGGTTCTCACGATTGACAAATTCCCTGGGGATACTTGGTGATGAGTTGAGTGTGATGGTTTATAGAGTTCCTAGGGGGAATTGTGGCATTGCAATGTAGCCCAGGGTTTCTCAAACTTTAGCATGCATCAGAATGATTTGAAGGTCTTGTTAAACCCCAGAGTATCCAATTCAGAAGGTGAGCTCTAAAGAATCTGTTTTTGTAATAAGTTCCCAGTTGATGTTGCTGGTCTTGAATTGCACTATGAGAAACATTGTCTAGATTATCTTCTTACTCCACTAGGGATCCCCCAGCCTCTTGGCAGACCTGGAAAATTTAAATGAAGTGAGCGATGGAGTTAAGCAGGAGGGAGAGAAACAGAGACACTCTAGGCTGATTGGTAGGCCACACACAGAAATGGAGGAAACTACAAAAATCTAGAGACCTCTTTCTATGCTACTGGAATTTATCTCTGCTTAGCTCCATAAAAAAAAGCAAAATTGACATTTATGTGATGGCAAACTGTAAGGCACGCGCTGCCAGCACGAGCAGTTCTGACTACCCACTGTTATTTTTAAATGTTTCAGACACCCTGGGAGCGAGTGCAAAAAAACAGATTCATAATCTAAACAATATGAGAAAAAAGATTCCAGATAGTACACTTCACACAAAGACATTCCTTTCTACTAAAGCAGGTTAGAAGACACAGTGTAATGCAACAGTAATTATTTTAGGGAGAAAAAAATACCTAAAAGTCATTTTTTATCATGAATATTTCCAGATCTAATTATCCTTACCAATATTTACCAATGCAGTTGAAATGTGGGTTATTTCATTTAGGAACATTTCTTATTCATCCAGGAAAGGTAAAAATCACTCTGTGCAATATGTGGGTTTTATAAAAAAGCTCCCTTTGTTCAAAACATGTAAACAATTTGAGCCCGCAAATGTGGGTTATTTCATTTAGGAACATTTCTTATTCATCCAGGAAAGGTAAAAATCACTCTGTACAATATGTGGGTTTTATAAAAAAGCTCCCTTTGTTCAAAACATGTAAACAATTTGAGCCCG
>NW_007728211.1:61509-65884 GCF_000696425.1 Galeopterus variegatus | reverse complement strand
CAATATGTGGGTTTTATAAAAAAGCTCCCTTTGTTCAAAACATGTAAACAATTTGAGCCCGCCCCCTTGGACCTTCAGAAACAGAGGATGACGGTCTCTGTGCCCAAGTTAAGGTGCACATATGAACATTCTAGTTGCATTTTCTGGGTACCATAAGTCCAAAAGGAGAACTCTGATTTACAGTCAACAGTTTCAACAAGTGACCCTTGGCAGAAAGGGTCTGCTTTTTCAGCTGGCGTTGTTGTTGAAGTTCAGAGGAATAGCTCATCTGTCTCTATGTCAGGCATCTGGCAAATGCAGAACTGTTTCAGCATTCTCCCTTCCACTAAATGCTTACAGATGACTTCCATATTCAGGAGCATCTGCTGGTTATCTCATTTTGGGTTATTTTCCCTGATGTGTTTTGAAAAGACTCCCTCTCTAGCTTTTATTTTGTAAGCCCACTATTGTTGCTGTCCTCGTGTTTGGGGAGATCCACAGATGTGTCTGGCGTTACCTCAGGAAATAGGCCAAACCTATGGATGATCTGAAAACAGAAATGGTGATTTTGTTAAAAAGAAAACAAACAAAAATATATAAATAAGTTAAAGGCCCAGCTGAGTCACAATTGTAAAATATATTCAGGAAATGATTCATGGACCAAAAAGTAAACAGTCATCAATAATTTCAGGATCTTTTACTGAAAGTTCTTATAAACAATACAGCACTCAAAGAACTTCTATATATTTATATAGTTGCTACATGTGATGCATGTACATACTATAAATGTTATTTTAAATGTATTGTTATAAGTGAATATACTTGTTTTTAACCTTACTGACGCTGGTCAGGTAGGACGTTTTGGTCTATATCTTGTAAAACATCAAAACAGCCAAATATCTGGGTTCTTCCTGGGGAAATTTTTCTTCATTTCCATAAAAGACAGACACGTATAACTTATAATATATTTATTCCAGCTTCTTCATTTGCTTTTTAAAACACATGAATGGTGTTCTGCATATATTAAGGCTTTTCTTACTTCCAGTTAATCAGATATATGGGGCACTTACACATGAATTTGAATATTAATGTGTTAATTTAAACTCATGGTGCCATTAAAATTGTGATCTTGAATTGATTAATGCCCAATGAAAATTTGTTTGATGCAAACTGCTAATTGGACGACAGGGATGGGTGTTATAATTACAATCATTTCCCTCAAAAAGGGAAAGCACAGTGGGCATATGATTAGCTAATTGTCTGGATTTCTTAATTTTTTGAGGTCTTAAAATACAGAAAAGATAAAAGAACAACATAAAAAACATCCATCATAACACACAGTATTAAAAACATATGGCTTAGTTACATTCGTCTCATCATTTTTTAAAGAAACAAAATATTACAGATTTTTGCCCAAGTCTCCTGTAACCACTCCCCACCCCTGTCTTATGCTCCCTTCCCAGAGACAGCTCCCGTCATGAGGCTGATGTGCTTGATTTCCAGTCTATTTCCTATTTGCATACACACGTATACTCCATATTTATCCCAGGCAATGTTCTTGATCAATATTGAAAAAAAAAAAAACCTTAAAAAAAAATCCCCTATACTATTTCCTATTTGCATACACACGTATACTCCATATTTATCCCAGGCAATGTTCTTGATCAACATTGAAAAAAAAAAAAAAACCTTAAAAAAAAAATCCCCTATGTATAAACAAAATATCTTGTATCTGCTATTTTATAAAAAATTAGGCTCACATATTCTACTACTAAAGCCATGGAAAACCCAAACTTTTAAGAACTCATAACTTTTCTTATCTTTATAGTGTTTCATAGGAAGTATGACAGTGACAACCAGAGGAACACCTGTCCAGCCTTCCTCGCGACTGCCCACTGGACGCAAAGATGAATTTGAGGGGTTGGACTGTTGCTTGGAAACAGACCAGAGGACAGAGGATGAAGGGGAAATGAAATCATCATGTTCTTTGTTTGTGAAAATTAGGCAAAATGGCTTTTAGCAGCAGCTTGAGAAAACACTCTCACCCTCTTCAGAAGGGGGTTGGGTTATCATATTGACATTGCCTTCTGCTCAGAGAAATATCGGTTTTTGCCCTTTGTTTCAGAAGATGCCTCCATTGATGGTAATCTCTGTCTTTGCATAAGAGTGAAATCAAAAAGACTAAAGTGAGGAGAAGTGGCCTTGCCGTATTTGGGAGAAGAACAGATTGTCTTTTTTTTTTTTTTTTAGCTGCCAGATGTTGTCTGTAGCTTACACGGAGGTTAACAAAAAAGAGCCTCTGCATATTATCTGTTTGCTCTGTGTCTTACTCACTACTGTTATTCCTGGTTTTTTTCCTAAGAAATTGACACTTTTGCTAAATACGATAAGCAGTATTTCAGCTCATCTAGGAGAACTCCTCATGCAGAAGTTCTGAGTTACCTGGAGATTTCTGTGATCTTAACTGCTTGGCAATGGACTTCCAGCCTCCTAATATCTCATTTGGTAGTGATCCTGCCCGAGTATTAAGTACGGGTTGTAGGAGTGATGGAAAACAAAAATACAAGGAGAGGTTTATAGGAATAGATAGGAAAAAAAGCAAATACCTGAAGGGAGCCAACATCCAATCCAATAGCAAACTTATTTGTACAATTATCTAGCCTGATATTTTTGAAAATAAAAAATGAAAAAAATAGTACCTCTTTATTATTTCTTCTATGAATAAAGATTATAGTTAAAAGACTTCTTTTGACCACTCATTCTTGTTAGCTGTAATGAATACTACCTTAAATTTTATTTATACATGTTTATATAATCCTATATTGTGTTCTCACAGTCCAAACAGCAATAGAACACCTTGCTAATGGGTTACAGGTACTCAGACAATTTAAACTGGAAAAATTCTATTATGAGTGTTTGATGACAATTCTAGGTCTGTAATTTATTGGCATGATCCAGAGGTGTATTTTCATATATTGATCAGAGTGACTTAAACAGAACCGTGTTCTTCAATATAAGACAATAAGTTTCAACAAGAGTGATGGCGGGGGTGGGAGGTGGTGAATGGGTGGCTACATTCTAAATCCTCTGATGAGGAAACTTACCTATTCATTTATATGATTCTTTTTCTCCAACTGTGCTGAATCCAACTTGCTAGGCATGCTTTAAAATATTACATGGAGGCGTGATGTTACTGAAAAAATATTTTTACTAGACTATAAACTTTGGTCTTAGACTTTTTTGGATAGTTTATGGTTTAGAATTTCAATATACTGTTTTTTGGTCCTGAGGTTTTAATTATATTAAGTTTCCCTTTGCTTGGCTCAGTAAAGGATCACCTTTTATCTGATTTGTATTCTCATCACAGCTGTGTGACATGTTGTCTTATGCTTGCAAACACCTGGAAGTTGAACTGCTTGGAAAACTCTTAAATGGAGACACTTTTGTGTTTTTATTTCATTTATTTTTTGTTTATTACTAAGGAAAATGGATCAAGAACCCCAAATTCCAGGAATGTAGTTCCTGATGGAATTCCCTGCTGATGTAGACTATTGCTTCCTGACATTTCAATGTTTAGGAAAATCTTATTAATGCCATGAGATTCTCCACTGTTCTTGTGTTTTTAAATGCAGGCCCCTTGAATGTAACATCTAACATTATAACTCTTTTATTCCAAATATAACACGTGGCAGAAACTTTCCTTACAGGCTTTGATTAGTTTGAAATTTGGGTGATTGGAAAAATCTGGAGATTGAGAGCCCAAGGAAAAGTGATCACATACTTCGCAATTCTATCTAGTCCTAGGTTTGGACTCACAAATTAAGTGAATAATTATATAAAGCTCTTCTATGTTCTTATGAACTAGTGGAATATATTTACCACACTGCATTCAATTTCAGTGATAGCTATCCAAAGGTATCTCCCTTGTCCACTATAGATTTTCTCAGGAGCCACCTCAATTTTGACACAATCTTTTACCTGTCTCTTCAACAGTCATTTAAGCAAACCGTTTAACACAGGATTGGGAAAGCCTCAACTCTGAATACACATTAGAATCAATGAGAATTTTGAGGGGGAAAAAAACCCCCAATAAAACAACACTCTGGTTTTCCATTCTTTTTTTTTTTACTCATCAGCATTTATTTATTTATTTATTAATTTTCACCATCCTTCCCCAAGCTTCAAAGCTTTTTTTTTTATTTTGTCAATATACAATGTGGTTGATTATTATGACCCATCACCGAAACCTCCCTCCCCTCTCCCCCCTCCCACCCAAGAATGTCCTTTCCGTTTGCTTGTTGTAACACCTTCAAAGAAATTGTAGTTGTTATATCTTCTTCTCCCCCTCCGTTTTTTTTTTTTTTTGGTGTGTGTGTGTGTGTGTGTGAGTGAATTT
>NW_007728211.1:30118-60932 GCF_000696425.1 Galeopterus variegatus | reverse complement strand
AGATCTATCTGCAACTGTTTGAGGAACCTCCATACCATTTTCCACAGAGGCTGCACCATTTTGCAATCCCACCAACAATGTATGAGAGTTCCTTTTTCTCCGCAACCTCGCCAGCATTTATCGTTCAGAGTCTTTTGGATTTTAGCCATCCTAACTGGGGTGAGATGGTTTTCCATTCTAATCCAATTGAATCAGAAGTGGGGGTATGTGGGTGGGTCTGTGCAATGCATTTTTATTTTATTTTCATTTAATTTAATTTTATTTTACTTCTCAAAATACATTGTACTTGATTTTCATGCCCCTTTACCTGTTCCTCTCCACCTCCTCCCCTCTCCCCCTACATCATATCTGTGCACTAAACTTAAATAATTCAAGGAACTTTTGTGGTTATTCTGTCTTCTTCCTCCCACTCTTTATTTGTTTTTGTGTTTATTTATTTATTTATTTTTAGCTCCCATAAATAAGTGAGAACATGTGGTATTTCTTTTTCTGTGCCTGACTTGCTTCACTTAATATAATTTTCTCTAAGTCCTTCCATGTCGTTGCGAATGGTAGTATTTCATTNTGGGTTCTCTATTCTATTCCATTGGTCTGTGTGTCTGTTTTTATGCCAGTACTATGCTGTTATGGTTGTTATAGCTTTGTAATATATTTTAAAGTTAGGTAGTGTTATGCCTCCAGCTTTATTTTTTTTGCTCAGGATTGCTTTGGCTATGTGTGGTCTTTTGTTGTTCCATATAAATGTCTGGATAGCTTTTTCCATTTCGGAGAAAAATGTCATTGGAATTTAGATGGGGATTGCACTGAATCTGTAGATCACTTTGGGTAATATGGACATTTTCACAATATTAATTCTTCCAATCCAAGAGCATGGGATATCTTTCCATCTTCTTGTTTCCTCTTTAATTTCTCTCAACAGTGGTTTTGTAGTTCTCTTCATAGAGATTTTTCACATCCTTGGTCAGCTCTATTTCTAAATATTTTATTTGTTTGGTGACTATTGTAAATGGGCTAGCTTTCTTGATTGTGCAATGTGTTTTTTAAAAACCCTTTCGTTGATTCTAATATGCAACCAGGTTTGAGAACTCCTATCTTAGCATTTAAGCTTCATTGTGTTATTTATCCATTGTAATTACCATTCTACATGAAAAGACCGTAAGATATATTTGCATACCTGACTCTACCAGTATTGAAAAATTACGTTAAGGACATGAAATAGAACTTACTGTATCTGGGGCCGGCCCGGTGGCGCACTGCTACAGTGTGCCGCTTGGGAGTGAGGCGGCGCTCCCGCCGAGGGTTCAGATCCCACATACAGACCGGTTCCCACTCACTGGCTGAGCGAGGTGCGGGTGCAACACCGAGGGTTGCGATCCCGTTGCCGGTCCCGGTCCGGTACGGGCATGACACTGAGGGTTGCAATCCGTTGCTGGACACAAAAAAAGACAGAAAGAAAAAAAAAAAAGAACTTACTGTATCTTATATTTGCCCTAGTACCTGGACCTCGATAAATGTTTGAATGAACAAAGGAATTATAATGCAGGCCATATTAGCCTATTTTTCAAGAGAATTTACATCAGGTAATAGTCAATAACTGCTGTTTGAGTAAATGAATGGAAGCTGTAAAACAGCAGATCTTCACTTTAAGAATATTTGGTACAGATCTCATGGAGAATATTATTAGTAAACACCAGGTAATATTTCCATTGTTTGTGTATGTACCTATTTGTCTCTATATTATCTTCACCTTTAGATTGAAATTTTTGTCTCTTAAAAGAAACAAATGATTTATTGTTTTGTTGAGTTTACTGCTTTTTATAATTTTTCAGATGCCTAGCATCAAGGACTATTGAAAGTATACTGTTGATGAACTAGACTTGATTAAAATAAATAAATAAATTTGATTTGCCCACATTTAAAAAAATTCTTTTTAGTTTGATCTGCATTCTTTTTACCTGCAATAATACTCTTTCATTTCCTCAACCTTAGAAATCACTGAACAAATCCATTATCCTGACTTGGCTAAAAATTTTTTTCTATACTGTGAAGAGTCTGTCAAGACACCTAGATATAACATGCATGCAATTATTTGGTACAGTATTTGCTCAATAATTCAAACATTACCAATTCTAATTCTCTACTGAATTTCATTTATCTATTTCATGTAGGTGCTAAGGCCTTTGAAAGGAAGCTAGATCTACTTTACTCTGATATCCCACATAACTGGGATTCAAACAACTATGCAGTGAAAAGTGAATGTTACACCTCGTACTTACAGAGCTTTACTCTTTGAGGAACTCAAAGAGCTTTAAAATGTGATCGTGTTAATCTTCACAATATCCCTTCTAGGAAGTAACATGACATTTTAATGTAAGAAAATCCAGGTGCGGTGTGGAAAATGCCAACCTGCCTTACTAAAGGGAATTTTTTAAAGATTTGAAATCTCTTTTAAGATTTTTTTGTTTATATATTTCAGACTTTAGGCTTTTTAGTTCTGTATTTGGTGCCTAGTAAGCTTGAAATGATCCAGATGGTATTTTCAACCTAAAGGACACTTATTTTTCTTTTAACAGAGTCTTGGCTACACATGTATTCTTTTTATTTCCTTCAAATTATTGTATACAGATGGTTTGGCTATAGGTGTAACGCAATTGACTTTTGTGATTTTGACTAATTAATTTCAGCTGCTTTAACAAAGATGTGTCTTTCCAGTGTGCAAAGACCAGTATAAATTATAATGAAGATGGAAATCATCATAACAGGTAATTTCTCTGCACCCCAAACTATTTCCTTAATTCAATAATTTTATTTGTCTCTTTGCCTTCAATTTAATAATACTCCAGTACATTGTCAACACTATACATGGACACTCTTTTCAAAATGCTTGAATAGAATGGTCTTGCACACTAGAATGTCATGATAAAGACCCTCACCATGACCTAATTTCAGGTAGTTATCCTGCCACCTGCAAAACTCACCTAAATGCATCATTTACTTCAGATATAGCCGCCGTTACCTGGACTAATCACCATATCGAATTCTTCCATGCATTCACATAAACTCTTCCCTCTTCCTACAATATACATGCATCTTTTCTTCATCTAATTAAATTCTACTCCACTTTCAAGATTTGGATTAAGGACCACCCATACTATAGTCAATGCCTATGCAGTAATTATTGGTTTAACTTTTTCCAACAGACACTCGATTTTTGAGGAAAGAAACAGTATATTATTTATGTTTGAATATCAGTGTCTAGTATAGTAACAGCTGTATAGTAGATATGTTAAAAATGAGTCTATTGAATGAATTATTTTCTTCTCACAATGTACATGCTTAAAGTTCCATGTGATTATTATCGGATTTTTGAGGAAAGAAACAGTATATTATTTATGTTTGAATATCAGTGTCTAGTATAGTAACAGCTGTATAGTAGATATGTTAAAAATGAGCCTATTGAATGAATTATTTTCTTCTCACAATGTACATGCTTAAAGTTCCATGTGATTATTATCTATATTAGCTGTCTAATCTTCATATTAACAGAAATACTTAAACAAAATGACTGGGAGAAAATATTTAGACAGTTATTCTCTTCATGTTAATAAGGTTTTCATATGGTAGAAGTTGATGTTACCTAAGCAATATAGAAGTGTAGAGCTTTTCACCACATTATAGACCTTACCCATTGAATACAACTGATATTCATTAAGATAAACCACATTTTAGTCTCCTTATAATTAAAAGATAATGCCTCAAGCCACATTTAATCATTTTATTCTATGTGTTTTTTTCTAGTAAAATCTTGGCCTTTTCACAGGTTTTTATTTAGCTCACCTCCACTTGAAGGTGGGAGGTCTAGTCCTCAAATAGGAATTTTCTGTAACATTTTTAAAAGAATGTCACCCTAATTCTCCACTTGGTATAATGTCAGATCATGTTCATCTTCCTTTAATTGGCAACATGAAACTTCTTATGAAACATTTAAGGGTAAGAAATAATGCTCACAAAGGGCTGCTTAAAAGATTTGAAGCCATCTAATCTTAGTCTAGATGCTCTCTGGGAATCAAGCCATGCCACTGGGATGCAGTGCATACTGTTTCGGCCTCTTGCAGATTTGCTATCTTGTACATTGGCATGATGCCTTCAGTTTGCAATGAGAGGCATTATAGGAAACTGTTGCATGGAAACTGCTGTTGTCTTCACTACCAAGAGATCTTCTTGAAGATATCATGAGAATCCCTTGGGGAGATTGCCAAAATAGAGATTCCTGTGCCCCACTTCAGACCTACTAAAGTACAATCTCTGGGAGTAGTCCTGGAGATATGTATTTTTTTAAACTATTTATTTTGAAATAATTTTAGGCTCACATAGAAGTTTCAAAAATAATGTAGAGAGTTCCCTCATTCTAGTCCTTCTGCTTTACCCAATGATAGCATCTTAATAATGTTAATAAAACGATCTAACCTGGGAAACTGACAATGGTATGCTACTATCAATTATAGACCTTATTTTGGACTATGGCAGTTTTTATTTGCACTTTTTGGTGTATTATTTTACATAATTTTATCACATTTGTAGACTGGTGTAAGTACCACCACAGTCAAGGCATAGAACCGCTCCATCAACCTCCAAACACTCTTGTATCAACCCTCATACTCACACTCTATCCTCACTCCTAATTCTTGGTGTCCATTGCATCTCTTCTCTATTTCTGTGTCTTTTCAAGAAAGCTATATAAGTGGAATCAAAAGGTATGTAACCTTTTGGGATTGGCTTTTTTTCACTCAGCATAATCCTCTTGAGATTCATCAAAGTTGTTGTGTCTATCAATATTTTGCTTCTTTTATTACTGAGTACTATTTTATTGCATGAATGTACCACAATTTGTTTATCTATTTACCCTTTGAAGTGCATTTGGATTACTTCTAGTTTGGGGTTATTACAAATAAAGCAGCTATGAATATATGTGTACAGGTTTTGGTGTGAACATAAATTTTAATTTCTCTAAGGTGAATACAGTTCACATTTCAAATTTGTCAATTGACCCTATACTATCCTTTATAGCATTTTCCCTTTCCTTTTTGATAAATAAGCTTTTGTTCAAGTTAATAACTGCTCATTGGCCCCCAAGTCCTTTCTTGTAGGGTGATGTCTGTTTAAACCTGAAGTTGTTGCTTTCAAAATTTGTTGCACTGCTATCATTCAGGAACTTTTCTTCCTTGTAGTTGTATGTTGGATCTTCTTTTTTATTTTTAAATCCCATGTCTCTTTCTTTTTGGTTTATAACCTTTATTTGCTTAAGTACATTTTACAGTGTGCTTCCTAAAAAAGGATTCTTAATTGTAAAAAGTGTATTTTACAAGTCAGAAAATATCTTCATTCTGCACTCTCACTTGATCGATCTTTTGGTTAACTTCTAATTTGTAAATCATTTTTTCTCCAAATTTTCAATACATTACTCTATTGTCTTTTTACTTTTAGCTTTGTGGTTCAAGTTTAGTCCCATTTTGATTTCTAAATCCTTTGTATAGGGCTTGCTCTGTGTGTGTATGTGTGTGTACACGTGTGTGTACTTTTAAATTCTTCTACCTATCTTTGCTGTTACAAAATTTCATAGTGATATAACTTAATTAGAAACTTTATTAATTCATTGTGCCAATACTCAGTGAGGCT
This sequence comes from Galeopterus variegatus, assembly GCF_000696425.1. Taxonomy (NCBI): domain Eukaryota; kingdom Metazoa; phylum Chordata; class Mammalia; order Dermoptera; family Cynocephalidae; genus Galeopterus; species Galeopterus variegatus. Next base: position 55,256 of record NW_007728211.1, on the reverse strand, counting down.
TTCCACTTAGGATCAATAGCATAGTTCAGTGAGCCTTCTCTATCTAGAGTCTAATGTCTTTATATTTTGAGAAATTTTCTTATATGCTCTTATAGTATCTTTTGGAAACCTCCCCCCATTTTATTTATGTGTTCCTCTTTCAGGAACTGCCATTGATTGGATATAGAACATCCTAAAAATGTTCTCTGATTTGCTTATCTTTTTTTTCTTTCTTATTTCCATCTATTTGAATTCTTGTTTATTTTCTTGAAAGTTTTCTTGATTTTTAGACATCAATTTTTAAATTTTGGACATACTGTGAAAATTTTCAAAAGCTCTTTCTTGTTCTCCGATTTTTTTCTTATTTTTAATAACATCTTTTTTATGACCATAGTACCTTCCTTTATCTCAATATTAATTGAAATAGCCCTCTGGGAGCAGAGGGAAAAATCAGATTTAACTTTTCCTTGTACAGTTTTTAATGATTGTTTTTATCCCTGGACCTTACCCACACTCAGTCTGCTGTGGCCTCTGAGTCCTGAGCTTTCTGTGGTTTTAACCAACTTATTCTCAATGGGGTTTCTGTCTGAAGGTTTCCAAATTTGTCAGTTTCCTGACCTTACTCTGCCCTCCAAAAATTAGTTGAATTTTCTTGCGTAATGTTTTCCATTGTTTTGTCTACTTTTCTTTTTAAAATTTATCTCCTGTCATGTTAAAGTTGTTGGTGGGGGAGTGGAGATAAATGTCTGTAGTCAATCTGCCATGCTAACAGGGTATCTAGCTATCTCATTGCACTGTGATGCATTAGACTATTGTAATTATATTTACCTCTTGGTTCTGTTTCAAGGATGGTCAGAGGAACATTTTCCATTCACCTCTAAATGCTTTGTTTGGATAATCCGATATATTTCTCACAAGAACTAGCCAGCAAATAGGATGAAGCCAGGCTCCTAATTTTTAATTTGTGCCTTTCCCTAGCTTCAGTTCATATTTCGATTCTTATTTTTACTTTCTCCTTGTTCCCTATTCTGTTTATTTTCTTCTGCAGCATTATACACCGTTTTTGTTAAAAAATATCTTTTATAAAATTTAGAAAATGTAAATGGATAAAAATAAAAAAAAATGAAGATAGCTAGGTAAATCTTTGTACTAGCTGGATGTTATTTGAATTAAGACAAAGACTAATGTGGCCTTAACGTCCATCTTGAATCACTTAATGGAAAATTTTTCTTTTTCTTCTCTTCCTCCTTCTTTTAACAACTGATGTCCTTAATTCTTATGTAACAGAGTGGGATTTACCACTGTGGCTAGATCTGAGAAGAGAGGTGTAAGACACATGGGTTTTACTTCTCTGCACTTACACTGAGATCATGAAGAAGTCCCTTTATCCAAAAGAGTCTAATTCTCTTCTAAGGAACATTGGAGCTAATTATATATTAATAATAGCTACCTGTCAAAAATGTATAGACTCTTATTACTTATTTTAGTCAAATGTTGGAATGAGTACTCTGTTAAGTAGAAAGTTATTTCCTTATTGTCTAAAGATATTACTAGTATGTTGTTTTTGGTAGTGCCAATGAGTGTCTTAAATTCAGCCCATATTTTGAACTCCCACAAAATATTCCTTCAAATTGGAAGTATAACTCATTTTATATCATTTTTGGCTTAAAACCCTCTAGTGGCACCTCAGGCAACCTTGAATAAAATTCAAACTTTATATATTTATCCAAAGGAAAGAAAATTAGCATACTGAAGAGATATCTGCACCCCCATGTGTATTGAAGTACTAATCACAATAGTAAAGATATGGAATCAATCAGATGAATGGACAAAGAAAATGTGGTATTTATACATAATGGAACACTACCCAGCCATGAAAGGAATGAAATCCTGTCATTTGCTGCAACATGGAAGACATTTTGTTAAATGAAATAAGTTAGTCACAGAAAGATAAATATTGCATGCTCTCACTCATACGTGGGAGCTAAAAAAATGTTGAGCTTATAGAAGTAGAGAATAGAATTGTGGTTACTAAAGATTGAGAAAGGCGGGGAAAGGGAGATAGGAAGAGGTTGGTTATCAGACACAAAATTACAGTTAGGTAGGAAAAATAAGTTCTAGTGGTCTACAGCAGTGCTAGGTGTCTATAATGAACAATAATTTATTGTATGTTTTCAAATGGCTAGAAGAGAGGAGCTCAAATACCCTAATCACTAAGAAATGATATATTTTCATGATGATGGATATACTAATTACTCTGATTTGATTACTATATATTGTATACATGGATTGAAATATAACTCTGTACCCATAAATGTGTACAATTGTGTCAATTAAAAAATAAAAATAAAAAAGCCACAAACCTATCTAAAAATACTAACTACAAATAAAACGCTGTTCTCTTGTACCTCATCTGTCTCTATCATTTTTTGTGTAATATGCTCCAGCCACACAGGCTTTCCCTCTCTTCCTCCAATTCTACAAGTGTGTTTCTGCTCTAGAACCCTCGCACTAGCTGCTTCTGCCATCTGGTCCTCAGTTACCCTTGATCTTCCTGCGGTTGCCTCAGTCTAGTCATTCAGATTGTAGCTTAAATGTCTCCTCCGGACAGTCTGTCCCTGACCCGCATATTTAAAATATCCTTGCCATTCAATGTCACTCTTCGTTACACCACCCAATTTTAATTCTTTGCAAAGCAATTATTATCTGATATTTTTATATTGCTTTTTCTTTCTTTTCTTTATTTTTTTTTATGGTTGTTCTCTTTAGGTATTAAAAAGCAACATTTTTGGCCAGTCTGTTTTACTTTGAGATTCTTCAGTGTTTGTAACACTGCCTGGAATTTATTAGGCACTCAATACATATAAACAATAAATTAAAGAAATGCAGAAATCTAAGAGTAATTCATTAGTCAATTTAGGTATAATTATTGAAGGAAATTGCTAAAAGTGGAAGCACTGAAATATTACTAGAATTAATAGACATTTGTGTCTTTAAGATGATAGGTGAGAGGGACCTAGGATGTTTAAACATGGAATGAAATAACAGTTCTTGTGCTCTTTTCAATATGCTGAACACATGCCATTCTGCAACACAAAGTGTTAAGATCTTAGTTTCATGGGCAGGTGGAGTATAATAGATTTTAGATGATTACAAATCATTTCACGTTTTCACATGTGATTTGGCACTTGCTTCTTGAATTCACAAATCATGTAAAAATGATTCAACTATTACATATTAAAAACAAGGACATCTTGCAGTTAAAGTTGATTGTATCTGTTTCACTGAGTTTAGAAAGATTTCCTATAACCATTCACACAGTCCTGCAACATTACACAGAATTTTCCCAGTCATTGTTGAGGTATCAGGCATAGGCTTATTTCATTAATACATAATTAAAGAAAACATGAAAAGTTCTTTAAAATGTTATTTTAGTTCAGACATGATCTGAACAAGGATGACTTGGATTAGTCAGAAATTGTAGTCATTTATCATTTGGGAAAACATTTCTGGAGATACACTATTGAGTCATATTTTTGCAACTTGATATCAAAGAATTTGTGTAAGAAACTTATAAGTGTAAATTATATTAGTTATTTAGAAATTTACTCAATTATTTATAGAGTTGAGGTTTGTTTTATAGATTATCATTATTTACAAGATAGGGTGGATAATAATAAGGAATCACTTATTTTCTGTGTTCCATTTCCTCTTCATGCTACCTTCTCAACACATATTTCACATGATGTTTCTAGCTAAGTTATCAAAATAGAACGTTTAAAAATCACTTCTTTTAAAATATTTCTATCAAGGGCCGAGCCCGTGGTGCACTTGGGAGAGTGCGGCTCTGGGAGCGCAGCAGCGCTCCCGCCGCGGGTTTGGATCCTATATAGGGATGGCCGGTGCGCTCACAGCGCTCACTGGCTGAGCGCGGTGCGGCCGGTCTCAAAAAGGACACACACACACACACACACAAAAAAAATGACAAATTTCTACTTTCTCAGCCCACCTAACCCCCACCCCCAAAATAATTTTCCTATGTTTACAGAACATTGCCTAACATAGTGCTTTTTTTTTTGGGGGGGGGGGGTTAGTTGGAAGTCCAAGATAAAGGTGCCAGCAGGATTGGTGTCTGGTGAGGGCTCTCTCTTGGGTTATAGAGGACCACCTTCTTGCTGTGTCCTTACATGGCCTTTTCTCTGTGCATACTTAGAGATTTGACTTTAGATTAGATTAGAAGTTGTTTGATCGGGGAAGCAGAACTTAAGACAGAATAATCAAAACTTAATTTACTTGCTGGCACTTTCTTGGGACATGTTATTTAACACCTTGCAAGGACAGTAAGGAACGGGGCAAATTCAGTGCTGGCATGGCTGGTAGATGTGTGGAAAGTTAAAGATCAATACTGACTGAAGTAGAAATTCCTGGATTGTTTTCATATATCGTAGGGAAAGGAATAAAAAGTCTCAGGGGAGGTGGACATACTAAAATGGATATATTGTGTAGGCCAGAAGACCTACCATATGATTATGTTTCTTCATGAAGGCCATGAAGAATGTTCTGGTGAGAGGGGCACCAACATCACTGAGAAGCTCAGGGGTAGATATCCTCCGCAGGCCAGGGCAGATAGCAGGTGAGGGGCTTCCAGACCTGGGCTCTGTAATACCCATGTGCATGATGAAGCAACATAGTTGTAAACACCTAGAGGAACTGCTCAAATCCAGAAAATAAGAGGTCACAGTTACTGTAACAACCAGAAAGATCAGAGGGGCAGTCAAGAAGATTTGGAGGCATGGTTAACAGAGAATGGTGTCTACAGGAGCACGATAGATGGGCAACCAGCAAGGGTGTTGTTTAATATCAACAACCAGAACATGGTAAGAATGGAAAAACTAGATGTTAAGCACCTACCTTCAAGAAGGCAGGGAAATGTAATGGTCAGGAGAGGCATGCAAAAGAAATGGGTTTAGTAAGAAAATAGCAGAATTCTACCTTCGTTCTTTAATTAAGTCAAAGCACTAATACCCACACTATGGTGGCCATGGAAATAGGCCACTCACATCTCTTCCAAGAAGACCTGATGTGAGGAGCGTAGTTGATTGAAGCCCCAGCTATATAGCATTTTTGGATCAACATCCCAAGCTGCTGTGAGTCAATGATTGAACTTGGTGGGGATGTAAGAAGCAGACCACTAATGGCTGACATGAGAGTCCTCCAAGAGCAACTTGTTCTTAGGGTCTGCTCACTGGCCTGGTCAAGATTTTCTCAAAACTGCACTATATTCAGAGGTTAGTTATTACCAACTCTTTTTTCCCTCTCTCCTTTCAAAAGTGTCAGACTATATAGTGGTCTGAAGGCTCTTCTTTTCTACTCCCACTCCCACTTTTATCCTTCAATCCTTCACAGAGCCAACACAATAAATCTCCGGACTGTCTAATGCTGTCTTGATGTTTGCTTACTGGAGGACCTAGACTGACACAAATGATACTAGAATTGATTGATTCAGGAAATCAGGCAGCTAGATCAGTTTTGAGAATGCCTCACTCCCTACTCCAAGCTGCTGCGAGTCAATGATTGAGCTTGGTGGGGATGTAAGAAGCAGACCACTAATGGTTGACATGAGAGTCCTCCAAGAGCAACTTGTTCTTAGGGTCTGCTCACTGGCCTGGTCAAGATTTTCTCAAAACTGCACTATATTCAGAGGTTAGTTATTACCAACTCTTTTTTCCCTCTCTCCTTTCAAAAGTGTCAGACTATATAGTGGTCTGAAGGCTCTTCTTTTCTACTCCCACTCCCACTTTTATCCTTCAATCCTTCACAGAGCCAACACAATAAATCTCCGGACTGTCTAATGCTGTCTTGACGTTTGCTTACTGGAGGACCTAGACTGACACAAATGATACTAGAATTGATTGATTCAGGAAATCAGGCAGCTAGATCAGTTTTGAGAATGCCTCACTCCCTACATGACTGTCAAAGAGGATCTGGTCCTAAGTGAAATGTGCAGCATGGATACTCTCTGGCATGAGATGGTGGCCTAATTACTGAAGATTTCAGCAGTGGTGCCCTGGGAAAATGTCCTGGTATAGAGGAGTGGCCTTGCTGGTGCAATGATTCAGGCATTTGAAATATATGTACAGAACAACTCCTTCAAGGATGGTGGAGTTGCCTGATTACTGCTAGGTTGTATTGACACCTTACAAAGAGATAATGGGAAACCGAGGGTGGTTAACAGACAGTTAAATAATTTTGTAACTTACAAATACCCCTCCTCTCCTGATGAGAAAAAACAGACAGGAGTGATGTATTAGCTAGCTCAGGCTGTCATAAAAGCAGGTTGTATTGACACCTTACAAAGAGATAATGGGAAACCGAGGGTGGTTAACAGACAGTTAAATAATTTTGTAACTTACAAATACCCCTTCTCTCCTGATGAGAAAAAACAGACAGGAGTGATGTATTAGCTAGCTCAGGCTGTCATAAAAGAATGCCACAGGCTGTGTGGCTTAAACAACATAAATTTATTTCTCAAGTTCTGAAAGTTGGAAGTCCAAGATAAAGGTGCCAGCAGGATTGGTGTCTGGTGAGGGCTCTCTCTTGGGTTATAGAGGACCACCTTCTTGCTGTGTCCTTACATGGCCTTTTCTCTGTGCATACTTAGAGATTTGACTTTAGATTAGATTAGAAGTTGTTTGATCGGGGAAGCAGAACTTAAGACAGAATAATCAAAACTTAATTTACTTGCTGGCACTTTCTTGGGACATGTTATTTAACACCTTGCAAGGACAGTAAGGAACGGGGCAAATTCAGTGCTGGCATGGCTGGTAGATGTGTGGAAAGTTAAAGATCAATACTGACTGAAGTAGAAATTCCTGGATTGTTTTCATATATCGTAGGGAAAGGAATAAAAAGTCTCAGGGGAGGTGGACATACTAAAATGGATATATTGTGTAGGCCAGAAGACCTACCATATGATTATGTTTCTTCATGAAGGCCATGAAGAATGTTCTGGTGAGAGGGGCACCAACATCACTGAGAAGCTCAGGGGTAGATATCCTCCGCAGGCCAGGGCAGATAGCAGGTGAGGGGCTTCCAGACCTGGGCTCTGTAATACCCATGTGCATGATGAAGCAACATAGTTGTAAACACCTAGAGGAACTGCTCAAATCCAGAAAATAAGAGGTCACAGTTACTGTAACAACCAGAAAGATCAGAGGGGCAGTCAAGAAGATTTGGAGGCATGGTTAACAGAGAATGGTGTCTACAGGAGCACGATAGATGGGCAACCAGCAAGGGTGTTGTTTAATATCAACAACCAGAACATGGTAAGAATGGAAAAACTAGATGTTAAGCACAGTCACTTCAATAAATAGTCATGAGTCCTTGCTCAGTATCCAGACCTGAGCTGATTTTTAAATACAGCACCTATTGACACAGTAGCCAGATTCCCTAGGAGGAGAGATCTGCAAGTACATATTGCATACAGAATTTGAGTTGATATCCACACTAGGACACTCAAAGGTCACCATGGTCCCCTGTGAGCATATGGAATAATAGAGGCCAAATAATAAATGGAGTCCTGGCTTACAGTGACTATTGGGTACATGGGTGGCACCACCTGGTTATTATTTTCCTACTCTCTGATTTGTGGCGTTGGATAACACCCATCTGAGTCCTTGACCTGTAGGGTAAGAGTTATCATAGAGAAGAAGTCCAAGGCCAGAAGCAAGTGAAAGCTTCTGAAATTGCTCTTCCCTGCCCCTTGACCAAGGTATGGAATTTTTAAAAATTACCAAGTGTGCAGGCAGTGGTGGTGATTAGTGTTTCAATTGTAGACGTAAAGATTGTAGGAGTGATGCCTCTTATTACATCACCATTTAATTTTCCAGGATTCATCCAGTTTCTGTAAGGGCTTGATAGTCAAATTAAACAGTAAGTGTTACTTCAAGCTATTGTACTTCAAGCTACCACAAACTCAGTAAAATAACATTCCATTTATAGCTGCTATTCTGAATGTGGTATTATTGTTAGAAGAGATTAATAAGGCTTTGGGTACATGGAATTCAGCCATTGACTTGCAGAATGCCTTCTTTTCTATTTCAATTAGAAAAAGAATTAGAAGCACTTCAAGTTTATGTGGGATGAACAAGAATATTCAGTTACAGATTTGCCCCTCTGACACAATATATTCCAAAGAGATCTAGATTCTCTGACATCTGGCAAAATTTCACATTGATCCAATATATTAATGACATCATGCTGACTGTACTAGCTAAGCAAGCAGGAGTGGCTAGTGTCCTGGAGACCTTGGTAAGATACATAAACTCCACAGAGTGGGAGACAAACCCTATAAGAATAAGGGCCAAGTCATTTGCAGTAGAGAATTATGCGCCTTTTCAGAAATAGTTCCTGATAATGTCTGTCTGTTCCTTTTAAATTGAATGTCAACTTGGTCGGGCATATATTATTGTAGGGGTGGGCAAACTTTTTCTTTATAGTAAATATTTTCAACTGTGTGAGTTAGCTATATGATCTTAGTTGTATCTACTCAGCTCTTCTGTTGTAGTGTGAGAGCCTCCATAGATAATTTGTAAATAAATGCTCATAGTTGGGTTCCAATAAAATTTTATATTCCAAAGCAGGTGGTGAGCCAGATTTGACTCATGAGCTGTGGTTTACTGACAAACATATTACTGAATTACACTATCCCTCATAACTTTTTTTTCCTTTTGGCGGATGGCCAGTATGGGGACTTCATAACTTTTTGACCTGGTTTGTTCAGCAAATATTTATTGAGTATATACTATGGGCCAACTCATCTAAGTGCTCAAGACACATTGATGAGCAAGGCAAGAAAGGCTTCTGTGAGTGATTATGTATTTTAATGATCAATAAGCTAATTATCCTGATTTGACCATCACATATTGTACACATGTACTGATAGTCAACTCTATCCCACAAATATGCATAATCAATTGTTTCAATTAAAAAAGACTTCTGCCCTAATAAACAAATAATAAATAAATACAAAAAGAGGAAAAAAGAGAGAGAGAGAAAAGAAAAAGAAGGAAAAAGAAAAAAGGAAAGAAAGAAGGAGAAAATGAAAGTGGGGGATGAGATACAGAAATCAGATGGTAGGGCCAGCAACATTTGACAGCACGGTCATCACATCTGAGATGATAATGAGGAGGTTTCAACTATGTGAAAATCAGGGGAAGATATTCCAGCAGTGAGGCACAAAGCAAGTGCAGAACTTGGGGTGCCATTGAGCAAAGAGAGAAATGCAGTGTTGTTGGACAACTTGACTGAAAGGGAGAGTGGTAAGATTGGTATAATGGGAGGGAGAGGGAAGTGTGGGAATTGTGAAGCATTTGGATTTTATTCTCAATGCAATGAGAGGCCACTGGGGAGTTTTAAGTAGAGCAATTATCTAATTTATATTTTTAAAAAGATCACTCCGTTTCTATTTGGAGAGTTTCTATTCAGATTTTAGGGAGAAAAGTGTAAGAAGGGAGACCATTTAGAAGGTTATTGCTGTTTTTCAGAATAAAATTGATGAGGTTCAGATAAAGGAGATGGCAGAGTCTTTGGAGAGAAGTGTATTGATAAAGATATATTTGGAAGTGGGGCTAATAGGCCTCACTGATGGACTGGATCAAATGAGTAAGGGAGAGCACAGAATAAATGATAACTGCTTAGCTTTTAGCATGAGAAAGTTGATGGTGCCTCTTACTGAGTTGAGAAAGACTGAGGGAATAACAGTCTTTTTTTAAGAGTGAGGGAACATATCGGTATAAGTATGTGCCAATTTGACAGACAAAAGATAAATACATGAAGAAGGCAGTGAAATATACAAGTCTGGAATTTGGGATAAAGCCAGAAATAGAGACAATCATTTGGAGGTTATTAATTTATAGAAGATATGGGACATTTGGGAGAAAATTTCATAGAAAACAGAAGAACACTCGGGGATGCCCCCTGTGCCATCTTAACATTTATGGCACAGTAAGGTGAAAAGATGGTGGTTATGTTGCTAGAGGTGGAGGAGGAGCAGCAGAGGAGGAGGACTAATTAGAAAAGAAAAAAGAGAAGGCGTTTCAGTGAGGTGTGAGGGAGAAAAGGAGAGTACAGTGTCATGGAAGCTAAGAACAGAGAGAATGTCAAGAAGGTGGTTAACAGGCGGGTAAAGAAAGAACATAGAATTGTTGCTTATTGACTATTTTGAAGACAGTAACTGCTGTCATGGCTACACGTGGTATCTTTGATTGTATTTTTTCCCTGGCTGATAGGGAAAACATGTCTAGCATGGCCAGTGAGATTACATAGAACTAGGGGAGGGAACAGAAAGTGTCTCATGTGAGATGTGGGATATCAAAACTCGAGGAGCCAGCAGAGCTGAAACCAGTCAGAGCTGAAACTAGAGTCTGAGAAGTCAGAAGGGGGCACCTGGATGGATACCAAAGGCGAGGTGCCAGAATCAGATATCAAAGCCGAGTTATGGAGCCAGGAAGACAGAAACTACAAAGCCTAGAACAAGCACAAGCAAGTTGGAAATAGATGGGAGGTGTCTGGAACTTCTTCCCAGATCAGGATTTAATTTTTTCTAATGTAACAGCCCAGGTGTAGCAGAACTGGGTCGGGCTCTGAGGAAGAACGGGTTCCAGTGCCATAACCTACAGCCTCTCTTCTTCAGTAGGAGTGGGCTGTGGTTTCTTGTGGGCTGTAGAGTAGAAAACCCTAACATGTTCTAGTGGATTCTTGGAGAACACTGGTAATTTGAGAAGTGAAACACAATTCCCCACGGTCGAGGCTGGCTCCATGTGTGTGTAGCCTGTGCCGCTCACAGGGCCTTGTGCTTAGACAGGCCCCGTGCTTGGGTGAATGCTCTACTGCCACCATTTTGAAATCCTTAATAGTTTTTGAACCAGGGGCCCCACACTGTCAGTTTGCACTGGGCCCTGCAAACGAGGTAGCCAGTCCTGCCAATAATTTCTTTTCTGGCCACATATTTCCCATTTGTTTTCTGACTATGGGGTCAGTTAGAGTGGGTGCTCTCTCTGCCACATAGTTGAGCTAATGTACTCCATCTGGCCATAGGTTTATATCTAAATGTTAGCAGACAGGGGAATACAAAAGCCAAAGAATCTGAATGATGCTTTTCAGAACAGGTTTTAAACTGGGAGTCACAGTCACAGCTCAGGTGTTGGATGGCACATGGAAGGAGATGAGGGGCAGGATGAGGTCAGCATATTGGTGAGTGGTTCCCCCCTCTAAGATGGCAGCAAGTCCCGAAGGAGAGGCAAGTCCCTGGCAAAATCAATTATGCTGATATCCTGGGAACATGCGGTGACAGCAAGAAGTTTTATTAGCTCTTGTGCTTTCCCATTCCCCCCTCTAAGATGGCAGCAAGTCCCGAAGGAGAGGCAAGTCCCTGGCAAAATCAATTAGGCTGATATCCTGGGAACATGCGGTGACAGCAAGAAGTTTTATTAGCTCTTGTGCTTTCCCATCTGTCCTTGCCCGGGATGGCAGCAGCCATAATATTCTGTGGCTATTACTTTGAGAAGATGGGGAATGCAGGGTGACCTGTTCTCCTTGTTTTGCCTCTTGGAAACTAAGCTTTTGAGTGCAGGTGTGTGCAGGCTGTCCCACAAATGATTTGAGAGTTGAAATATTTAAAAACTATTCTCATCTTACCCAGCAGGGACTCAGTGTGACTGTCTTTGCCTCAGTACTCAAGGCTGCAGTGGTAAGTTTGTGCCATCATGGGACAGCACCTGACTTCTGGGTCTCAAAGGAAGCTCTAATGACCAGAAACTCTGACTGTTTCATAAGGCATGTTTCTGTAGCTGGGACCAAGATCCTGCAGATGCAGACCCAACATGTACCTTCACCTGTGCGGAGGCAGGATGGACTCCACTGTGATGCTGGGACAATCAGTTTGATCTTTGGTGTCCTGGGTTGGATAGAGTAGACTAAAATCAGGGTGAAGCAGACAGGGATGTCAGCTGCTCAGATGTTTTGTCTTATGAGTAGATATCCAATAAATCTCTTTCCTTTGGACAGAATCTATGAGCAACTTGGGAAATTTGGTGTTTAAGATGCTCACTTAAGGCAAACCCAAGAACCACTGGAAGTCTTTGATTGTCTGGGTTTTTAAAAAAAATTCAGAACTGCTAGTCTCTGTCCATATGCATGTGTATCTCCAAACTAATTCTGCAAGGAAGAAATTGTATTTCCATGGTTTTGGATATATGAGTCCCCAGTACCTGGCCTGAGTGAGTGAGTACGCTGGACAAGGGATTTGAGGGAGCAGAATCAATCCACCATCTTAAATTGTCATTTAAGTTTTAGATGTAGTCATGGACCAGGAGGTCACGTAGGATCCCTTTCAATTAAAGTTATCTGGAGGCTGCTTGAAATAGTATGAAAATCTATTTAAACTACATGGGAAACACCTGTAGTGTCTTCCCCTTGATTTTGTTGGTTTTGCAGAACAAACTGTTCTAATCAATGTAGTTGTTTTGTGTAGCCTTTGGCTCCTCAGGCTCAGGTGGTGGGATTCACTGGGGTATATACTCTCTCACGTGGTTATCTCATGGGGCTGGGGCTGTCCTGAACAGATAAAGCTATCCAGTTTCTGAAGAACTACAGAGATAGAGGGGCTGGAGACCCATTTCCAGTTGTATCTGTGGAATGTAGACTTATGTGTCTTCACAGGTCCCTGAATCTTAGCCAAAGAAAAAGCCTGTATCACCATTATATCTATCCTGTGATTACTCTCCGGAGGGAAGGAGAGTATCTGAACACACCTCTTGGTAGGCAGCTCACCTGCCATGGGGTAGAGTGGTCAAAGGAGATCCGGAAATGACTTTCCTCAGGAGCTGCAGGCAGTGCTGACGGCAGTACTTGAAGGGTAGCTTATGGGTCCATTGGGTGATGATAATGTCATAGATTTCCAGTAAGGAGGCATTAAGACAGGGAAAATGTGGAAAACCCTTCATACACAGGTGTGATAGCCTGAGTCCAGCGTCATGAGGGCACTTGTATGTGGACAGGTCTTCTGAAGGTAGGTGCTGTCAGTAGAGTCCCAAGTATATCATGGTTTATCAGGGGAGGTATTCTATGGAATAACTGTTAGGCTTCTCCTCACCTCTGAAAACTAAAGGATAGAGTGCTGTGGGATTCAGGACAAGGCCCATCCAGATACTTGTTGTGCATTAAACAGTTTACACAGTGGTGTTCATGCTGGGTTCACATACTTGGCTCTGCCACAAAACAGGCCCAGCAGCCCTTCCAGCCTGTGAACCCCTCTATGGAGTCACTTAGAAGGAGGGGGAGCAGCTGGAGGCAGAGCATGCTTCTGCACCTTTAGCTTCCAGACTCTTTTTCACCCACTGAGCCCTGAGGCCTTTCCTAAGTTAAGCCTCCAGAGCCAAGCTACTGAAACTCAGTGATGAGCTGAACATGCCTCTGCCCACCAGCCTCAGTCACCGCCCCCCCAGTTAGCTGCATTCCCCCCCATGTGCTGTCATGTACTTTCAATTCTGGGATACTTATAAAGTCCCTCTGGAGACCTCTTCTTTTTTGTAGGAAGGAGATCTTTCTACCATTCATCTTTCATGCACAAGTAGATCTCTAAATGCCATAGTAAAATATCTTTATCTAAATGAAGTAGTGAAGGCCACAGTGGCTAGAAATATGGTTAAGCTTTGTCTCATAAATTAGTTCAGATTCTCTGAGATTATATAGAGTACTTTGGGACGAGGTATCCATATTTTGTGAAATAAGTACTTTTACATGCCGAGCACCTTTCTCTAACATGAGTTCTAAGAGCCTCATTTGAAATTTCATTTCATGGTCTATTCAGCATGTAATAAAAAGGTCAGGGAAAGATTGGAGTGCAAAACTTGGGCCACAGAGACTTGGATATGTCTTATGCTCCCCAATTTATACGTATTGGTAGACATAGGAGAATAATCCTAATTCTTTGCAGGGATAGAGCCGTTGTATAATCTGCCAAAATCCATGGGTTTCTATGGATACAGTGGTGATTGCCCTCCTTGGGCTCTGCCCTTGGGGATCCCAGGGAACCATGGGTGTAAGAGTCTCTCCTCTTTCTGTCCCTTGGCGGCAGATCTGTACCACAGCTGATGCTCCTGCTCTTCTCCCAGATCCACCTCCACCTGGAGGAGGGACAGGTCTGCTAGAGGAGGAATCTCTTCTTAGTCTGGGTCTCTCATCACGTGGTCGTGCCTCTCCCTGTAGCTGGAGAACTGGGCTGGCTGCATGTTTGTTGAAAGGCTGCAAGATGTTCAATTTATCATGAAATACTTATAAAAACACTAAGACCCATCATTATTTCTTTTTAAATATGTTAGTTAATGTAATAGTTTCTTATAACTACTGTAAGGAATTACCACAAATTACTTGGGGTCTCCAAACAACACAAACTTATTCTCTTGCCGTTTTGGAGGCCATGAGTTCAAAATCAGTTTCACTGGATTAAAGTCAAGGTGTCAGCAAGGCTGGTTTGTTCTAGAGGTTTGAGGCGATGATCCATTTACTTGCCTTTTCCAGCTTCTAGAGGCCACCTGTATCCTCTGGTTTGTGGCCCCTTTTCTCCATCTTTGAAGCCAGCAGTGTAGCATCTTCAAATCACTGTCTCTGTCCCTCTGCTTTTATCATCACCTTGTCATCTGTCTTACTCTGACAACTCCTGTGTCTGTTTTATGAGGGCCCTTGTGATTACATTGGGTCCATTTAGATAATCCAGAATAATCTTCCTGTCTCAAGATCCTTTATAACATATTATCTACTCAGTCTCTTTTGCCATGTAAGGTGTCATATTTATTCACAACTGCCAGGAATTAGGATATGCCATCTTTGGGAAGGTGGGATGGCATTATTTAGCCTACCACAATGAAACATAAATGTTGAAACATGAAGTTGGTGGCCTTGTTTGTGGCATTTTTTTTATGCAAAGTCTTTTACAAATCATTTCCAGGAAAGTCCTTATTTTTGGCAGTGATAGCATGTCAGAACCAGAAAAGGAGAGTAAGGACTGGTGGAGGCAGCATGAGACCTGAGATATCTCTGTTTATGAGCACCTAGGAGAAAAAAGGCTACAAATTTCACAATCATGAGAGGAAGCCCAAGTAGAGAAATAGTATACTGCCATTACGGCATTTTTAAATCCTCAGGCTGGTGTGGCCAATGAAACAGGAATTATAATCTTTGGGCTGCTCTATAGTTAATTACCGAATTAGTTAATAATCATAATATAGTATCTATTTATAGCATGGTCTAATTACTACCCACAGGTTAAAACTGTCTTGTGGATAGTGACAGAGCCATGGAGAGACTACTGCGTACTGTCAGAGATCACTCTAGATAATCCAGAATAATCTTCCTGTCTCAAGATCCTTTATAACATATTATCTACTCAGTCTCTTTTGCCATGTAAGGTGGCATATTTATTCACAACTGCCAGGAATTAGGATATGCCATCTTTGGGAAGGTGGGATGGCATTATTTAGCCTACCACAATGAAACATAAATGTTGAAACATGAAGTTGGTGGCCTTGTTTGTGGCATTTTTTTAATGCAAAGTCTTTTACAAATCATTTCCAGGAAAGTCCTTATTTTTGGCAGTGATAGCATTTCAGAACCAGAAAAGGAGAGTAAGGACTGGTGGAGGCAGCATGAGACCTGAGATATCTCTGTTTATGAGCACCTAGGAGAAAAAAGGCTACAAATTTCACAATCATGAGAGGAAGCCCAAGTAGAGAAATAGTATACTGCCATTACGGCATTTTTAAATCCTCAGGCTGGTGTGGCCAATGAAACAGGAATTATAATCTTTGGGCTTCTCTATAGTTAATTACCGAATTAGTTCATAATCATAATATAGTATCTATTTATAGCATGGTCTAATTACTACCCACAGGTTAAAACTAACTGTCTTGTGGATAGTGACAGAGCCATGGAGAGACTACTGCGTACTGTCAGAGATCACTCATATAGCCTCAAGCCTTGGCATGGCACTAGGAAACTGGGTTAAAAATATTGTTGCAGATAGTAGGATAGGATTTTAAGTCTTTGAGGGAAAAGCAATGATCTTCTCTAGAGAATGAGAGGTCCCTGTCAGCCTTAGGCAAAGGGCCTTTTGACTCTAGCTAGAACTTTCCACCACCGCATTGTGTAAAAGGAGGTAAGAATGGGAAGTAGAAAGAAAAGTGTGTTGTAAGGCTGTGCTCTAACCAACTGAGCTAACCAGTCAGTAGGAATCTGGCCCTCACATCATGGGCACGAGGGATGGCTTAGCTTTGTATCTCATGAATATTCATAACAATAAATAAATAAATAAAAAACAAAAGAAAAGTGTGTTGATTGAAACCTACAGAGTCCATGGAGAACAACATCTACTCTATCAGGGCAGAGCATGTCTTACAATTGTGGGGGAATGCTTGGTGACATGTAAATAGGTGTTTTAAACCACAGAAAGCCCCATGACCATACGGATTAAATTTCCTGAGATATATCAGAATGCAGAAAATTTCTGCTTGTATGTGGCAGGGATAAAGCCTTTCACAGACAGTAATAGAAATAGGAGGTGAGATGAGGCTCATTCTAAGCAAATGGTGACCAAAGTAAAATGTTTTAATGGTGGCTTAGATTACAGGGAAAAAAAGTACAGCACCCTAGATTCCCACAGTTAATACAAATTAATAGAGGAAGAAGAAAAATAGGAGGTCATTTTTAGCATTAAAATGGACAAAACCCAAGGGGGGAAGCACAAATTATTGGAACAGCTACCAAATTAGGCAGCATTTCAAGGCACTATCCTATAAGTAACTTTCAGGATGACCCAAACTAGTAGCTGATCATTAAGCTCTTCTCTAAAGTCATGTGTAATAAATATATGGAACTGTGAATTGGAACTAACAATCATTTTATAACTGTTTCATTGATACCATTTTTTCTTGTGGCACATGACCACAGGAAAAGCCAAACCTTAGTAACTTAAAAGTCCAGTTTTATTTGGTGAGCTAATTCTAGCTTTTCTGGTCCTTTAAAGATCAGGCTTAATTAATGATGGTTTGATTCCATGGTTCTCAAACTTTGGGGGCAGTAGGATGATGCAACTCAAAGTTTGAGTGGAAGCTCCCTGCATCTCAATCACCTTAGGATTATATTTAAAAAAAAAAAAAAACATTCTTGAGTTCTGCCTCCTTGGATTTTTGATTCAGCAAGTTTGGGGTGTGACCCAGGAATCTAAATTTTAACTAGAAAACATTCTTGAGTTCTACCTCCTTGGATTTTTGATTCAGCAAGTTTGGGGTGTGACCCAGGAATCTAAATTTTAACTAGTATACCTCCCTTCTTGAAGTGATGCTGAGACCACACTTTGAGAAGCATAGCTCCAGGGTCGTTTTAACTGATGAATTCTGAGGAAAAGCAGTGAGATGAAGACAACCACCAGAAAGACAAAGTGCAGAGCAGAGAATGTAGCCAGGAACCCTGGTAACATTGAAACTGATTCATAGACAGAACTCCACTGTTAATATTCCAGATCCCATAATGAAGACCTGGGGTAAATTGGGATTCACTTCTTCAATTACTTGTGCCCTGAAGATCCAAAAATGAAATTTGACTCTGGGGACAAAGAGGATACAACCAGTGATGTGGCCTGGAAAATCAGCTCCAGGATAAACCTCAGTCTACTATTAGTCTCCAGGCTAGAAAAGGGAGTTTTCCAGAATAGTAAGAAGCCTTGTAAGGGCCAGCATCAATAATGAATAGGATGATAATAATAATAACTAATGTGCCTATGCACCTTCTATTTGTCAAGCACAGTGAGAAGCAGCAGTCTTATGTAATGGTTATGATAAACATATGATATCAGATGAGCAGAATTAGACTTGGTAACTTTACCAAGTTTATTTAGCTGCTATGTGGACAAATTGGGCTTTTAATCTCAGTCTGTCTGATTTCAAACCTGTGAAGCTCTTATAATAGGAATTAACTTTTCACAGGAGATGTTAAATAAAGGTTCATTACCCTACTTCTGTCATTGGAGATTCCAGAAAGTCTGCACACAGGTGACTCCCAGCTATTTCCTGTGTGAGTCTCAGCATCCCTCAGAGTCAAGCCTGGGGAAAGGTTCAGTTTATTCCAGTAAAAAAGATTGTCCATTTCCAGGGGTGGAGATCTTTTAATAATATTACAAGAAGGAGTGTAGCAGAAGTCCCAGTTGAGCCTAAATTGAGTGCACGTTAGGACTCTTGTCACAGAGGTCTACCAAACACAGATTTTTATGAGAAAGCAAATAATTACTATAAAGGAGAAAGGAGTCTGGCACACAGCTATGTCTGCCCAGCAATATCATACGTACTAGAGAGGAAGAGCTGTTTTTAATATACAGTTGTGTCTATCACCAACTCATCCCTCAGCCCTGAAGGACTCAGGCCAAATGCTGGGGAAAATGAGGTAACACTAGAAAGAGCTCTTTCAGCAAAATGTCTGAAATCGCTGGGAGCTCTGTATCCATATAATGGCATGTGCCACAAAGGCAGAGTGGGGATTCTCCGCTACCGGTCCAGAGAATAGATGGCACCACGTGGCTGCCACCTGACGACATCCAGCACATGGCGGCCTCCACGGTGTTGGCAGCTTTGGCTACCACATCATGTTTGGCACACAAAGAAGTTTAGCCCAGCAGGGCACCTGAATAGTGTATATTCAGTCACCAGTATTAGGTGCCAGATGTTGAAGGAAGGGGTCTTCATGGGATTTTATAAACCTGAAGCCTGAGTAGCAGACTTCCTCACAAAAGAGAAAAAACAAAAGGCAAAGATTGCATAGTATTTGAAAGAACTCTGTGCTTAAATCCATGCGAGATACTTTCAGAAATAATTAGGAGAGATTTTGAGGGACTTTTGGTATGGGTAAAGTCAAAACTCTAAAAAAGCAGTTTATTACAACCAGTGCTGTGGTGTTCAGCCTCCTGGATGCCTCCCAATATTTCTGGGCTCCTTATATTCATGTCTTTGTGTAGACCACATACACATTAAGCCATTGCTGACCCATGGGGCCAGTAGAATACTGTGGAAGTGATGGTGTGACTTCTGAGGCTAGGACATAAAAGGCGTTGCAGCTTCCACTTTGGTTTCTTGGATTGTTCACTCTGGGAGAAACCAGCTTCCATGTCTTAAGGACATCCAAGTAGCCTTGTGGAAAGGCCCACATGGAGGGTAACTGAGGCCTTCCACCAAATGAGGGAGTTACTTTGAAAGTGAATCTTCCAGCCTCAGTCAAGCCATCCTGGCCTACATCTGAACCTTATGAGAGACTGAGCCAGAACTGCTTAGATAGCCTTCTTCCAAATTTCTAACCCACAGAAAGAGAAATGCTAATGATTATAATTAAATAGTTGTTTTAAGTCAGTAAGTTGCAGAATAATATGCTATGCATAAAAAGTAGCTAATGCAAATAGGAACCTCAATTTTACTCCTAGACTACAAAGGCCTGAGGAGAGAGTTTGGGTAAGACTTGAATTGCTCCTTAAGTAGAGGGTAGGATTTGGATAAGTGCTGAGGTAGTGGGAGACATTTCTTGGAAGAGGGATGAGCATTAAAACAGGCAGAGAGGCAAATACATCTATGTTCAAAGAGACAAATTTATCCACATTGTTGAGTGTACAGTGCAGAACTGAGGAATTAGGTGGGATAGATCAGCTAGATACAGGTTATGGAGATCCTAAAATTGCCCATTTTAGGATCTTGGATATGAACTGGAAAGCACTGGAAATATGAGGCAAAAGAATAATGTAATAAATATTGGTTTTCTTCTGCCTCATATTTCATTTGGTGATTGGGAGTTGAATGAAGTAGAGGCAAGAAGACAGTGAAATAAATAAACTGTTGAATAATTTAGTAATTATGGAAATATTTAATAGTCGTAGATAGTAAATCTGAATTAACTAATAAACATACATTTAGAGAAACTGGATTTGACATATTTTTAACTATGACTTTTATTTCTTTAGAAGACTAGGCAATATTAAAAATTACTTGCATATCTTTGATTTAGAAGATTTTCATTCATTCATTAATAAAATGTTTATTGAGTACTTACTATAGAAGTTGAGCATGTATAAATTGTAAATTTAATTCAAAAAATGTTACAATATATTTTTTATATTCATATTTATACAATAAGATGATTCATTGTGCCCTAAATTTACAGGTACAAATTTCAAGAAAATAAAGAAAAGTGTTCCTCCTTTATAATTTCTGTCTTTCAATTATTTGTTAATTTCTACTTTGAAACTGCAAGTAGATGTTATTGAAGGGAGTATTTTATTTTTCTCCATAAGGATAGGTACTGAAGTAAATTAAGGACCTGGCCAGCTGAACCCATTTGCTGGAAATGAGGAAGGAGAGATTAGTTATTACTTTTATCTTTGTTCAGATGCATCTCCTAGTTTCCCTTCTTATCTCTGTCTCTTACCTGTTTATCTCAAGAACTCTCATCTCTGTGGGAAAAAAATCTCAATATTTGTGTCTGTAACTAACAGTTGCCTAGTTTCACAGCTCTGAATCAAAACTAATATGCTACGCACCCAAAACATTAAAATACCTATATCACCTTTCATTTACAGACAAAGTGTCCGTCTCTATAGCTGAAGATCTTTTAGTTTCACTGATGCATAAAGTGGCAATTTTGGAAATGTGTAAGGAATTTCTGGAGAAAAGAATATATTTGAGGACAGCTCAGTTCTAATTTATATTATCATTATTCTAAGGCTTACGGCATTTAAAAAACCTGAAGCCTATGATCCATTAGTGGCTGTGAAATAAAGTGGCAATTTTGGAAATGTGTAAGGAATTTCTGGAGAAAAGAATATATTTGAGGACAGCTCAGTTCTAATTTATATTATTATTATTCTAAGGCTTACGGCATTTAAAAAACCTGAAGCCTATGATCCATTAGTGGCTGTGAAATCAATTTAGTGTCATGACAAACATTTTTAAAACATGAAATAGGATAGAATTTAATAGAAAATATCAAAATTTGTTGCACATAATAAGGGTAAGTATTATCTTATAAAACGTTTATTCCAGTTTTTGTATGTTTGTGTGGACCTGGGCCACAATGTAAAATTACCTATTACCATAGATCATATATAACATTTTTGAAAGTTACTGATATGTGGGGATACAAATCCCCAAAGCTTAGAAAATTTTCCCAGTTTAATAATTTGCTAGATAATTTTTTTCCTAAGTTGGAATTAGTATGTAATAGAAAATAGAAACAAAGGTTATATAAGTAGCTATCTGTGGTTATGTATAAAATAAAAGTTTATAATTCCAGCATTAGCTTCAAAAATGACATAGTTATTGGTCTTAGGATAGCAATATCAAAACTGTATAGATGCCTTAATATAAAATGTATTTAAAAATTAGTAAATATCTTTACAAAAAATTGTTGCAGGATGTGACAGAAAATGACTAGAATGACTTTGTGGTTATAACATATTTAGCAGTGCTGAGCAGCATACTTAAATCAAGTTCCTTAGTATGTTTCTATATCAACAAATTATTTATCCGGCTTTTCAATACAGTCCAAAGCAAACTATATTTTATATGTCACAAAGCCATTAAAAGCTATGATCTAGGACAATACCTATGATGTGAAAGTAGTAATGAGGAAAAGAGCATCAAAAATTCTTGTTGGAGTAATATTTTTATGATTTCACTATAATAAATTCCCCCCATGACCTGTTGTATTTGTATTGTTTACTTCATCTGTAACATTACTTATCCACACGTGGCTGCTTGGAAGTTATATGTCTTGGGGTCTGCACTCCAGTTCATACCCTGATAGTCTCAGCTACCCAGTCATCCTAGACAGGATAGGAACAGGTGATAAGATTGTCAAACTTTCAAATTATGGTAGTATAGAAATGTAGAAAGAGCAAATTGGCTTATATTTAGAACCATATAGATATTGTGATGATTGAGAAAAACACCTGAAATTTAAGCAGTGACTTCCTAAATTAACTTCAGGTTTTTCTTACACATTAACAACCTACATTTCTATTCAAATTAATTCAATCTAATCCAGCAAATATTTATAGATTCTCACTTAAATGCCAAGCACTGTTATTTTGCTGTTATGGTTCTTGCTTTCAAGGTGTTTATAATTGAGAAAAAGAAATTAGCAAGCACATAACTCAGAAATCAAGGTAGAATATGCTAAGTGCCTTGGAAGAGATTACTAACAAAGTATTTTAGAAATGCTTATTCAAACAGAAGAAGGAAGTAGCATGGGTTTTGCCAGATAATAATAATATATATCTTAGAAGGGATACTGTAAAGATTAAATACAATAATACACAGAAAGCAGTTGGGACAGACAGTCTCAGTTAATATTAGCTATTATTATTTTAATTTTTATAGCTGCTGTTATTTTTATTTTTCAACATAGCTTATTTAGATAAGGATAATCACGTTTGCCCAGGTATCTGCACTTGCTATTTTGATTGCCTTAAATTCACTGAATCAAAGATCTGATCAAATAGAGATGCTCCTCAATTTATGATGGGATCATGTCTGGATAAACCCATCATAAATCAAAAATACCATATGTTGAAATTGCATTTAATACCCTGATAAACCCATTGTAGAGGAGAAAATCATAAGTCGAACCATTGTAAGTACAGATTTTCCTCAACTTAGGATGGAGTTGTATCTGGCAAACCCATCATAAAGTCCAAAAATTCTAAGTGGAAATACCGTAAGTCCAGGACTGTCTGCATATTCAATACATAAGTATGGCATGGTAGATTTTTAACATGTCCAGTGAATTAGTGGTAGCTGGTTGTTGCTGTCCTCACCCCTTCCAGCATTCTACCAGGAACTCCCTCTTCAGATTTGTTGGGATTTCCAAGAGAAGAAAGACATCTGGGAGTTAAAATTCTTTCCTTGGTCCCCCTAGAGATTTCATTGTCACTATTACCTTTCTTCTCTCACCAAGTTGAGGAATTTCACTGTCAACTTCCCTAGCACGTATCCAGTGATCCCAAAGCCTCAGTGAAGGGCCAGTTGCTTAGCCATACAAAGATCACACCATAGATCATCAGAGGAATGTCTGCTTTGTCTGATACCCAGCCTAAGGATCTCTGGAGACCACTCTTTGATTTTTAAAATTGTTTTAGTTATAGTTGCAAATATGATTTTTCTACCTTCTCAGTTAAACACTTTTTTTCGGAGGGGATGAGCTTATCAGCTATTTACACATTGACATTTTAAATGTTCAGTTGCTATTATGCACTTAAGATGTAGCAATTCAAAAATCACTCTTCCTTTTGTGGGCTGTGATGAATATCCTTATGTGCTTCACAGGGAAAGAGCAACTAGATTTCACTTTACCAGGCTGTTAGACCTTTGAAGATGCAAACCTATTTCTTTATCTCCTTTCCACACAGAGTCTAGCAACTTTAACTGAGAATCAAGGTTTCTTAATGACCAGATGAAGCCAATATATTATTTTTCCTTGACTCTCCTGTCTTTGTACTTTATTCAGTTTCCATGCAAGATTGTAAATTTGCTTACTAAATCCTTGCATGGATCAACTTGGGAAAATCTCAATGACTTTCTTTCTCTCCATTATTTATTGTGATAATGACAAATGTTGTTAGTGTCCTTCAATTAATGACCTTCTTTGTGAATATTCAGATTATTTCATGTGTGTCTTAAATAATATTCAGATTTTTTCATTTGAAGGCAAAAAGTATTTTGTGCATGGAAATACATAGCTATGGGAAGGTTCATATGGTTGCATTTCACCATACAATTAGATTGCTCTGGTGGGAGGTAGTTTGGTGTGATTCAGGGAGGAGACCACTGGAACTCAGGACTGAGACCAGTTCCAGATTTGCACTCAGAAATAAAAATCTGAATGCAATGAACCCTGAAGCTGCCCATGAGCTCTGTAATTCCACAAAACTAACATGCTATGACCAGAAAGCTAAAATTAACTAACTGGAGGGTTGAATTTGATAAAATATCTAGCCCTTAGTAAGGGAAAGGACAAGGTGGAGAACTTTAATTATTAATTCCTCCAGTATGTATTGAACATTTACTATGTTCATGGCACTGGCTCGGTAGTGTGTGTGTGTGTGTGTGTGTGTGTGTGTGTGTGTGTGTGTGTGTGTGTATTGGGTGTGGTAGAAATTCTTACTTTGAGGGGGTTAGAGTCTAGTCAGGGGGGACTGGGTACATGCATGAGTAACCCTCATCCTAGATACTGACAAGGAATCTCCATCTTTAGGAAATTAACTGGACAACTGAGCCACAATTCATTTATCTTTGAAGACAGTGCTTGATGTTCTGTGATAAACTGCTCAATCTAAAGTTACTTCAGAGTGAAAGTAATTTTACTGCATATCAGAGCATCACAGTTTGCAGGCAAAAGACTTGCCAAGTTCACAAGAATATGTGGGTGTATCTGTTTTAAAAACATGTGATTAGGCCAGAAAACTCTTCTCCCTGGATCTGACTTTCCTGGAGACATATAAACCAATCCCAATCCCTGACTGATAATAATAACTTATAAAACAGGTGGTAGGGCTGAACAGATATTAGAGAAAGGTGTTAATCAAATTCACACAGTCATGCTTTTACAAGAAAGCGGCAAGGAAATTGGTGTCTGGGACTGCTGGGTTCTGTTAGGTAATTTTTTACCTTTGATTAATGATGTGACCAGGCAACATTTTCTGGTCCCATATAGCATTTTAGAAATCCATATCTTCACACAGGTCCCTCCCATTCCGATTGCAAGCTAGTTACAGTGTCCTCATTTCTGAGGCAGCCAGGCACATTGATTTTCTCAGTTCAGGTTTTGATTTTTCTTAAATGTTGAGTAATAGATAAAAAGAAGCTTATAAAATAGCTGTTCTTGATTCAGTATAGCAGTGCTAAACTAGTTTGTCACAGAAACAAGCAGAAGGTGTTTTTGGAAAATATGTGGGTATTTATTGTACAGTTCACATACTAAGTCTGAGGAATGAGAGGAGTTCATGAGAATAGACTCTATTCTCTTAGGCATATGTGGAACATTGAAGGTTTTTTTCAGGAAGAGAGGAGCATGA
>NW_007728211.1:28244-29304 GCF_000696425.1 Galeopterus variegatus | reverse complement strand
TTTTTATTTTGAAACATTTCAAGCCAACAGAAAAGTTGCAAGATTACTAAATAAATACCCATATGATACTCTTCACTAGATTCACCAATTGTTGACATTTTACCACACGTAAAATTATTTTAATTAAGATACTTCCTTAAGGCAAACTATGAAGATATTAAAAAGAATTAGGACTTGGTTTTCTGAATCCTAAGCATGTGGTCTTTCCACTGTAACACAATGACAGCAGGTGAGTGCATAATGTCTTAGTTCTGGAAGATTCTTTAGTGTGCTGAACTGGATTTTTCAAGGATGGCTGTAACAATAATTCTCGCCACGTATGTTCTTCTGCAATGTGACTTGCTACTTTTCCATCAGAAGATGGAGTCTACATATTGCACAATCAGGTGCTGTCATGGAGATATCAACAGCATGCTTCTGTTTACACTGGAGATGAAAAATAATATAATCAACAAGATCTGATAAACTTTTATTTGCATTGTCACATTATTCCAAGGAAGATTTAAAGTAGCTAGAGATATTTTATCACATTTTTTTAAGCTCATATTTTTTTTAGGCTGAGATTACTGAGCCTATTTTCCTATTCAAGGGTATGGCTTTCTTTATATATATATATATATATTTTTTTTTTTTTCACTATTCCAGCTGCTCCCTCCCTTTTAGGAATCTTTTTTCTAAAGAGTTATTATAACTGCCATCTTGAAGACAAATTGTCTAGCATAATTAGTCTCATGGGTTGATTCAAATGCTCAGACGAAACCATATGTACAATAATGTTGCTAGGTCCTCTAATAAGAGGCTTAATCAAGGGGGTGATAGACTATGTTTTCAAAATTCAAAATAAATTATAAGGCAGAACTTTTTTTTTTTGGCTTTGAGTCTAAAAAGTAATTGATCTTCGTAGATCTGGGAGAGAGTTTAGGTGAAAGTGACCACTCTCTGAAACTCATTGATTAACATCAGATTTTGTGATTTATTGTCTACTTAATGTCAGTCACTAAGCTCTGAATTAGAATGCAGAGTTTAACTCAATCTATAACCTTTAATACAACCCCCTTTA
>NW_007728211.1:27049-27849 GCF_000696425.1 Galeopterus variegatus | reverse complement strand
TTATTTTTGAATTCTATTTTTCCATGAACTTTTTGAAGTGCACTTGTGAATGTATGTATTTCGTGTAACAGTTTTATAGTTTCCATTATATTCCTGTACCATAATTTATTTTATTTCTTTCTGATGGACACTTTGGAGTACATATTGCCTGGTGAACAATGCCATTTAAAGTTGTGAAAATGCAACAGAACTTTAAAAGGCTTTAGATGAATTACACAAAACACCACAAGGTGGGGATACCAGGTCATAAAGTCTGTCTTTGAGTTCGATTCTTTATAGTCTGTGTGGTTGTGAGTCTATTTTACTGTATTTCTGGGCTTCTCTCTGTGTCTTTTCCCATTTGTCTCAGTTTCTTTTATTTAGCCATTAATCCCCTCTTTATGTCACTGTTATGTGTATATACTTCAGAGTTTAAGTGTGGAATAGTAGAAGGCATGGTGAGAGGAACTGGGACTTAGTTCTGGTTCTGCCACTAGCCAGATCTCAGACCTTTTCTCTTTACATCTTTTAAGGCATCAAATTTCCCATTTGTTGAGCTATTGATAGGGTTTGGACATGTTGTTCTTCCAAAACTCATGTGGAAATATGATTCTCAATGTGGCAGTGTTGGTAGCTGTTTGAGTCATGAGGGCAGATCCCTCATGAATGGATTAATGCTGGGGCAGGGGGAGTAGTGAGTGAGTTCTTGATCTCTTAGTTCCCATGAGAGCTAGTTGTTTAAAAGACCCTGGCACCTCCTCTCCCTCTCTCTCTCTCTTGCTTCCTCTCACCATGTGATCTGCTCGTACCCACCAGCTGCC
>NW_007728211.1:14899-26384 GCF_000696425.1 Galeopterus variegatus | reverse complement strand
CAGAATCGTGAGCCAAATGAACCTCTGTTCTTTATAAATTACCCAGTCTCAGGTAATTCTGTTATAGCAACACAAAAATGGACTAATGCAGCTATATATTCTCTAAAGCTCCCTCCCCCGCTTTTTTCCCACAATTTTGTGCATTTATTTATTTTTTTATTGATCTGTTTATTCGGTCATCAGCTAATAAATTTTATTGATAACATACTATTTACCAGGTATTGTAGGAAGCTCTATTAGGAGTGGGGGAGATTGTAAAGGTAAATGAAATATTTCTTGATTTTGATTCAATCTAGTAGAGAATACAGACAGAAACAAATAACTGCATTGCATATAATTATACTAATTAAATGGAGTGTTAAGCTCCTATTTCCTAACTTAAAACACAGAGCAGTGGAATATTTATATGCTTCTTTAAAAATTTTTTTTTTCTTATTACAATTGAAACAATATTTTCTGAGGACCATTTGCCCTCATGAGAAACAAAGAAAGAAAGAAAACAATTTCTGATTACATTATTTTAAAAGGGAAAATGCTCAGGATTTTGCACAGCAAACAGCTTAATGTTTTAATTGATTCTTTTCAGTTTTTGCTCACATATAGCAATTCATATGCTTGGTCATTTTGGGAGGTAGATGCATGTCTCCTGATTAATCAGGGACAGATGATGCACCAGGCACAGGTGGAGTCATAGACCAGCCATGAGGGAAAGACTTTGTCTGTCACTGACGAAAGCCAGGGTGAGAAAATAAGATCTGGAGCTCACTTAGGCTCCTAACTACACGGGGACAAGGGCAAGAAGTCAGAATCATAGAGAGGAAAATCACTACCTTTATGGGAACAGTAAAACATAATGCCTCCTTGGAGTGCTGCTCCATTTCAAAATAAATAGGGAGAACGTGTTTGGAGCTATTCATGTGCTTCTCTTCTGTCAACCCTGTGCTACTAACCTAATCAGATTTGTTAAAAAATATTTTTAAAAGGATATTTAATTGGAAAATTAACATTTGTATTTGAAAAACATTGTAACCCAATTTATAGAAAGGTTTTGATAGTGAAAATGTGAGGGGAATGATATTTAACAGGCTGTTGGCTAAAATGTCATTAATCTTTCAGTTCATATAATGTTGTTGTTGTGCTTGTTAGTTTTGTTTTTCTCCTAAGAAAAAGGAAGCACCAAGAAAATGACCTGTCAAGTTTCAAGGCTGTATATATTTCTGTGGGCAACATGATTAACCAAATTAAAAGTGGGATTAACATCAATTCATGTATATAGTTGCAAGAACAAAAATAAAAATTTGCATTTTATATACTTTAATCATTAAATAATAACATTTAATATACACAGTCAAGTCTTATATAAATTTTCTGAGCTTTAGTCTTCCCATCTGTAATGTGGAAATAATGAGAGTAATATGGTCACACATATACATATCTGATAGGATTGCTATGAGAAATAAATAAAATAATGGGTTTTAAATACTTAACATCATTCCTGGAACATGGTTAGTGCTCAATTCTTATTTAATATTATTATGTGATCTTTAAAGCATACTGAATCTGAAGACTGTAACCGATTCCAAGTCAAAGAAATAAAAATGAATACACTGGAAAAATAAAAGTAACTCAAAATTTGCATAAATTAAAGTACATTGAGAATGGCTGAAGGACTTACTTCTGTAGGTGCTCAATTCTTATTTAATATTATTATGTGATCTTTAAAGCATACTGAATCTGAAGACTGTGACCGATTCCAAGTCAAAGAAATAAAAATGAATACACTGGAAAAATAAAAGTAACTCAAAAATTTGCATAAATTAAAGTACATTGAGAATGGCTGAACGACTTACTTCTGTACTTAATTTCTGAGGAATTAATGTTCTATTTTCTGTGTTCAAAGAACCACTGTGGGCAGGGGGCAGTTCTGAGCATATTGAAAAATTTCTATACTTTCTCTTCAAAGTAAATTACATATATTTGATCAAACTTAGAAAAAATTTTTAAATGTACTAGATTGCAGAGGTGACTTTTAAATGTTGATTTTAACACAATTTCGTGAAAGTCAAATCTCAACTGCATAGATCTCATTTTAGCAAATGATAGGAGATGTTTATTAGAAACTGACAGAGAGCAACCTTGCTCAGGAGCTCCTTCAAGTTTAGCAACAAAAACCGAAACAAAGTATCTTCTGGAAGTGGCTCCCATCTCTTTTCAATGTTTATTAATTTGACTCACCTTTGCCCGAATTCTGAACTTTGGCCTGTCGTGTTCCTCTTTCTCTCTCACTAGTCCCAGTCATCTCTCTTTCTTGTTTTTCCCTTCTTTCCCCTCCTGCAGTGAAAAGAGCAGTATGGAACATCCCTCCAGAGACCCTCCACCTCAAAGGGCCATATGGGTTTAATGTATAATGCATGAGAAACAGCGTGAGCTGCAGATGATTCAAAAGAGAAGCCTTCAGGGTTGGGCTCAGGAGGCATTCTTCAATAGTAATTAGAAAATCAAACAGCATCTTACTGTTGTTCTAGTCATTTCATTGCAATCTAATAACCCTGGCTCAAATAGTGCCAGAGAGTACTATATCACTGAATGCAACCTTCTCGCCACAATTATTGTGCAAATGCACTTATTCATTAGTAGTGGGTTCATTTTGTCCTCAGAATTCCCTACTTAGATTTGACTGGAAATCTGGGGACACCTCTTTAATTTGTCTAAGTTCTCACAGACAAAATAATGTGAGATTTAATTTGGTCGTTAGTTTTTCAGTATATTATATTAAGAAACTCTTTTGAGAGAGGTGGAACTGGGCAAGATTTCGGCATGGATTTTTGGCTAGTGACATCAATTTTTGAGAGATGTCCTTTCTCTTTACTTCTGGTCCAGGAATAATATTTGAAATTAAGACTTGTGGACTTTTCACTATGCCACCGTATACAAATTTTTAACATGATATCCATGTTTAAAAAATCCTAAAAAGTAGTAGAATGTAGAAATATTTGTTGAATATTTAATTTGTATAAAAAGCTCTTGGTAAGTTTCAAACAAACAACAAACAAAGCTGTCTCCTAAATGAATCAGTGTGCATGACTTTACTTTTTATGTCTGCAAGAACAGTTTCATAATTCTTGGTAAAACCTTGCAGGAGATGCATTATTTATTTGAAGAAATTGGCCTAGAAGTTTGCTAAGGTGAGCAAAGCTGAGCCTGATGCATAACAATACAGGGGAAAATTTATCTCATGTACCTAGGAGCTGTAGTCAATGTTCTTTGTGTATTTTATATATTAAAATATATGCATAATTCCCTTATAAGGTTCTGGGACAACCACATTTGATATAATTATAAGAATATTGTACAAAGGAGAGAAGACTGAACATTTAAAAAAAAATCACAGTTTCTTTAAGTGAAAGGAAATTTACATGGCACAGAATTATGGGATTGAACTCAATCTCATGTAGGGCCTAGATAGTATATGGATAGCCTGATCTTCTTATTTTGCATATGATAGAACTGAGGACCAGGTTATCAACCACATACTTATTAGATGGGATCAATCAAGTGGACATTCAATCTCTGCATAAATACTTCCAGTGACAGATAGCTCACTTTTTGTGGAGCTAGTATTCCTATATTGAATATCTTAAATTGTTATGAAAATTTCCATTTACAAATTTTCCTTTTATTATTCCTTGCTCAGCTTGTCAGAAGAAAATCATAAAGCAATATAATATTTTATTTTATCCAAAATGTTATATATGGACCTCTTTAGCATTGAATTTTTGCTAGCACAATAATATTTTGATACTGCAGCACAAATCAATGGGAAAGAATAGTGTTTATTGAAGGCATTAGGAAAACTGATTCTCTATGTAGATAAACACAATGTATCTAATTAAATACCTGTATGTGAAAAGTGATTGTAAAAAGTAATGGAAGAAAATATAGAAGAATATTTTTGTAATTTAGGAACAAGAAAGGCTTTTTAAAATAAAACTTTTAAAGTGTAAAGCATAAGAAGAAAACTGATCACGTATTTATCAGAATTAAGGATCTGTTCATAAAGGACATCACAAACAAGAATAAAATACAGATATCAGAATGGCAGAAGGGGGAAAAGTTTTGAAACACCTACAACTGACAAGGGGCTAATATCTAAAATATAAAAGGAATTCCTACAAGTTAACAAGAAGTGGACACAAACCCAATCAAAGTGGGCATAAGATTTTAAAGGCAGCTTACAAAGAGGAGTCTCAAGAAATTAACAAGCAAAGAGATGTTCAAATTCATTTTTAATGTTGAAAATGCAAATCAAAAAAATGATGAGCTGATTTTATATCTATACTCCTGGCAATAAGTAGAAAGCTAAATAATGCCTACTATTGACAGGGATGTAGAGATACAGGAATCCATGTTTATTGCCAGTGGAGTTAAAACTGATGCAACCATTCAGAAGAGCAATACAAGCTGAATTACTCAAAATCAATTTTTTCATACCAGTTGTTTAAACTATTCCGTTCCTCAATGAATTTCCCAAGAAAAGCCTCATACAGATCCTTTAAGAGACATGTACAAGGATGTGCATTGCAGCATTGTTTGTGGTGGTGAGAATTGACCCAACCTCCACTGGTAGAGCAGTCAATGGAATGTGGTGGAAGTATACTATGGAATACCATGTAGTGGTTAGAAACAATCAACTATCTTCATGTAGCAAATACATATGGATCTTAAAAACATGGTTCTTAGTGAAATAAATATGAATCTAAGTAAGACACAAAAAACCTATTTACCTAAATGAATTAATATATTTGAATTCATTATTTGGATCCATTCATTCAAAACAAAAAAATTGCATTTTTATAATAAGACATATAAATATAAAAGCAAACATTGGACAGAATGGAATGGTTGCTTAGAGAGGGATTAGTGAATAGGAGGATGCAGGTAAGGGAATAAAAGGAACCAAATAAATAAAGTAAAAGGGGCCTTTTTTTAATGGCTCAATGTTAATAACGTGCCATAAACTATGGAGTCTGATTAACGTAACCCTTTGCGCCTGAGGGTCAAGGGAAAAAAATATCTCATAACAGTGACCTTGAAAGAGCCTGAAGGGCCTTTTGAATCATGAAAGAAATCATAAATGTGTTTAGTGTCAGTGACATTTTATCATACTCTATATATTTGACACTAGAATATTGCATGTGAATAGCGGGAACTTATTTGAAATTATTCAAAAATGTTTAGGCTAATCAAATATTACTTTAATTGTGAAGTTTTTCTTAAACAGGTTTATTTAGGAAGAACAAAGCTATAAAGCTTGCTAATAGGATGTTGAATATTTATTCCTGCCACCTTCCTACGTATTTTTCACTGTTTTGTATTCCTTACCTTATGTAGGAACTGGCCACATTTCAATTGTTACAACTCTGCTTCTGCTTCTCAAACTGCTTTTGCCCTATTGTGTTGCATGTAACAGCCCAAAAGCTATTGTCTTTTTTTTTATATCCTTGTCACTATTATTACTATTATTATTATTTAACCATTATAGAATGGAACCATTTCTAAATTTTTTCCTATTCAGGAGCCAAAGTGACCACTGTTAAGCAATTGGCAGCACGAATGTAGGGAGGCGTTCTGGTCAAGTGACCTATGGCAGTTTCTCAGGGCATCATGCTCAGAAGGGACCTGAGCTTTTTTTCATGCTCTCTAGTCACCACCCTGAAATTCTTAATGATTTTTTAACAAGGGGCTTCATATTTTTATTATGCACTGGACTTTCAAATTACGTATCCAGTCCTATTAGGGAATGGTGCCTAATGCCCATGTGGGGCTTGGAATAGTGTTTTTTCCTACCAGCCAGAGTGAAAAACCTCATAATTCATGGACAAGGACAAAAGTACTCAAAAGAGTCTTGCCTCAGTAATGGAAAATAATTATCTTAGACTGGAAACTGTTCTGGTCTCATTTATCAAATCTTAAAAAACAAGGAACATAAATATCAAACTATTTCCAAGTTACTTGACTATGTTCTAAGACAAAATATTTAAAGAAATACAACATACCTAGTTTGATAAGGTAAAATCATAATGGTAGGCATCAAATATTACCAGGCATACAAAGAAACAGAAAAATATGACCCAGAATGAGGAGAAAAATCAGTGACCAAAACCATCCTAGAATTGACATACTGTTAGAATTAGCAGAGAACATTTAAATGGTTTTTGTAATTGTATCCCATATGTTCAAAAATTTAAGTAGCGGTATAGAATATAAACAAATATTGAAATCAAACTTCAAGAAATGAGATTATAATGTCTGAGATTAAATATATATATGAACTATATATGTGCACATACATAGGAATATGTATATATATAGTATATATAACATGTTATATAGTGTGTAGAGAGAGAGGGAGAGAGGAAGTGACAGAAAAGTGAAAGACCTTAAACTTCAGGTCTCAGATGTAAGACCTGAAACTATAAAACTACTAGAAGAAAACAGAGGGGGAAATGTCCATGACATTGGTCTGGATAATGATTTTTTTGAATATGATCCAAAAGCACAGGCAACAAAAGCAAAAATAGAGAAATGGGATTACATGAAACCTAAAAGCTTCCATACAGCCAAGGAAACAACAAAGTGAAGAGACAACGTACAGAAAGAGAGAAAATATTTGCAAACTATATATCTGATAAGGGGTTAATATCCAAAAAGCATAAGAAACTCAATACCAAGAAAACAAATAATCTGGATAAAAAATGAGCCAAGGACCTGAATAGACATTTTTCAAAAGAAGATATTTTTTCAAATGACCAAGGCATAAGAAAAAATGCTCAACATCACTTATCATCAGAGAAATGCAAATTAAAACCAAATTAACCACACCTGTTAGAATGGTTATTATCAAAAAGGCAAAAGATAACAAGTGTTGGAAAGGATGTAGAGAAAGAGGAATGCTTGCACATCATTGATGGGAATATAAAGTAATATAACCATTATGGAAAACAATATAAAGGTGCCTGAAAAAATTAAAAAAGTAACTACCATATGATCCAACAGTCCCATTATTAGGTGTATATCCAAAAGAAATGAAATCAGTACATTAATGAGATACGTACACTCTCACATGCATTGCAGAATTATTCATAATCAAATGAAAGATATGGAATCAACCTAAGTGCTCAACAGATGAATGGATAAAGAAAATGTGGTGTATATATACAATGGAATACTATTCTGTTGCTTTGCCTCACATGGGGTGACGGAGATGCAAAAAGGATTACTCAAAGCCCATTTTCTCTGAGCTGTGAGACATCCCAAAGGGGCTAATTTCCTGGAACTCTCAAGAGAGAGGCATTCCTCCTTTGGGAAATTAACCCTTAACTGGGGTTCTGTCTCAGCATTTATTCTCCAGGCCAGAAAATTACAGAAAAGGAACATATGTAGAATTTTGGCTAAGTATAATTTAACAATAGAGGTTGGTAACATCAGTGAAATAACAAAGTGACATTCCATAATGCAATTTGCAAAAGGTTAAGTCAATCTACCAACAAAGGCTTGTTCTTAGCAAATACTGTCTTTTCCTACAGTAATTTCCTTAGTATTTTTACATAACAATAAAGTAACTTTAGGTTAACCTGCTCCAAGGACATCTGTCCTTAAGCCAGCAGTTTTGCTGTGTTACAGTTTTTTATCTACAACAGAGACTTTAGCCTGAGGAAAGTTTCCTGTCTTTTGAAAGCTTAATATTTCCATATGTAATTTTAAAAAGTTAGGTTATACCTGAAACTACAGGGCTTTGGAAACTAGGCCCTGTGAAATACATTTGCTTTATAAATGTTAGCATACTCCACATATTCAGCCTTAAAAAATAAGAAAATCTTATCATTTGCAACAACATGAATGAACCTTATGTTCATGGATGAAGGATGTTATGTTAAGTGAAATAAATCAGGCACAGGAAGACAAATACTGTATGATCTCACTTATACATGGAATCTAAAAAAGTTGAATTCATAGAAGTATAGAGTAGAATGATGGCTACCGGGGACTGGAGGGTAGGAGCAAAAGTTGAAAGATGCTGGTTAAAGGATACAAAATTTCCTTAATTAGATAGAAGGAATGACTTCAAGAGATCTGTTGTACAAGAGGGAGACTATAGTAACAGTGTATTGTAGTACTGCATTCTTGAAAATAGCTAAAATAGAGTAGATTTTAGTGTTCTCACCGGAAAAAAAATAAGTATTTGAGGAAAAGCATATGTCAATTACCTTGATTTAACTATTGCACAATGTATTCATACTTGAAAGCATCATGTTATACATGATAATACATAATTATATACATTTTTGTCAATTAAAAATAAACAATAAATTAGAAAATCAATATGAGAAACAGAGATTTGATATTACAGAAGAAAAGATAATGGATTTGAACACATAACAATAGAAACTATCCAAAATGTAAAACAGAGAAAAACAAAGATCTCTGGAGCTTTCTCTGAGCTTCTCTGTCCTCTTAGGCATTCTGTCCTAACCTCCTTGATCTCTCCAGATTCTTAGCTCTACCTCCTCATCTCAGGAAGTCCTCCAGGTTTCACCCTAGATACCTCTCTGTGTGCCAAGGCCTGGAAACTCTTTTAAAGAAGATATATGGGGAAATTACAGTGACTACCTTTTTTATTTCCCACCTTCAGAGATTACTGTTCTTCAGTTCTTGATGTCCAGTGTCTTAAAAACCATTGTTTCATATAATTTGCACAGTTTTCTGGTTGTTTCAGGTGACCAAGTAAATCCAATCCCTCTTACCACATCTTGGAAGTAAACTCCGTGGCATTTAAATTTTATTTTATTATTTTTTTGCTATGGGAATATCTGTAAAGGAATTGTAAGTTTGGTGAGGCAAGTTTAGTATTTCTTAAATACTGCAACAGTGATGTTAACACCTTGATACATGGCAGATCTTCAAACAGAATTTTAGTTAGGTAGAATCTAGTTAGGCAACAAGAACCAGGCTCTTTTCTCTTCATGCATGTTAGACTGGGTGGGTCCAGTTTTGAAAAGCAAAATCATGTGGCAGTGACAGAAGAAATGGCTGCAAATATTAGGACACTTCAGTGACTGGATCATACTCTATAGTTCACTCTCTCTAGAATTTTAAGCAGGGATGGGAATTGGATTAGCATTTTCTTAAATGAAAGAGAACTTATCTTCTATACTTTTGGAGGCTATTTTAATTTCTTTTAAAAAATGAAAGCATGGTAAGAACTCTAGTGAAGTATGTAATATATGTATTATCACATATTTTGTGCAGTTTTGTGGAGCCACTAAAGAAGTGAATGGAAGCCTACAAGAAATGGTGTTTCCTTAAGAAAAAATTGGTATATTCTATCAGAATAATTTTCTTCAGGTTTGTGCTAATTGGACTGCTTCGAGTTGCAAAAACAGACACGCAGACACATATTTATGCTTTCCAAAATTACAGGATGCATTTTAAAGATATATGAAGAGATAAAGAAGAAAGGGGAGGTCTTTAAATGATGGTCTCCAGCAAGAGCGTAGCTCTCACTTTTTGGGTAAGTTGATCCATATTCGATTGCTCTACTGACCACTTTCTTGTAACGTTTCTAATTTAAGCACCATTGTCATCATCCAGAACTGGACATGCTTACTGATCAAAATATTCTTGCCATTGGTTTGCCAACAGACAGCTACTATAGACGCAGGCACCAACTGTGATCCATTCAGCTGAAATCACAGTTCAGGGTGTGAAATCCCAAGTTAGGAAAGCATGCTCACCTAAAGAAAAGGAAATAAGTGTGACTGATATTCCTCAGATGCAGGCTGGGGCCTGGCAAGCATTCAATTTTTCTTAAATACAAAAGTACAGCTGTCTACCTTCATTGCTGATTTAGTAAGAGAAGGAAAACTAATAAAACTTTTGAGATTCATGGATATTTGGGGCTTAATATTTTATAAGGCAGCTTGATCTATGAGACCATATTTCTGTCTGAGTTTGAATCTTGACTCTGCAATTTATTAGCTGCATAACCTTGGTCAAATTATTTTACATCCTTACTTATAAAATAGATCTAATACTATCTAAGGAAGCTGCTGTGAGAATTAAACAATTTAATAGGTAAAAGCATTTAGAAGAATGCTTGGATAATGGTGAGCATTTAATAAGTATTAGCTGTTATTGTTAATATTATTATTATGACCAGACAAGTTTGGGAATGTATTATAAATTTTCTTACAATCAACTCATAATTAGCAATTTTCCACAAAATGTAAAATTTACAAAAACAAATTTCTATATTAATATGTATATATTTCACACATATTTTAACATTTATTTCTATGTCTATACCTATATCTATTTTTAATCTATAGTTTCTTCTTCCCAGAATTATTTTAAAGGTCTTTGAAAGAAGAAAGAGATAGTTATATTAATAAGTTCCAAGTGTGCATAACATAGTGTTTAAAATGTGGTAGGTGCTAAATACATAATTGTATAATGGAATTGGTGCATAGAATATGAACTTGGAAACCAAATTTCTTTTTCTGAGTCTTTTGTTTATCACCTCTATGCCATTGAGCCCTCATTTAATTGCTCTGAGCTCCAGTTTCCTCATCTTTATAGTAAGGAGATAATAACCTACAGAATCCTAATAAGGATTAAAATTGAATTAAATGTATATACAGCTACATGCATTAGGTGTGATTATTATTATTTTGTTAACAGATACTATCCTTTCTTTTGAATCCCAATTTCCTGGGAGATGTAGGTAAATATTTCAAGCTTCTAAATACTTGTCAAATTTTGAGGGCCAAGTAACCCCTCCATCAGAGTACTTTCTTCTCTTCTGTTACCTGCTTGACCTGTGGTCTATGACTTCCTGGACTTAACCCTCCAAACACTACTCAAGGCATGTGAGAATAGCCATTTCCAGATCTTACATTTCTCCCTTACCTAATTTTAAATCTTCCTCTTTGAAAACAACACAGACTCAAAGGGACATAATC
Source organism: Galeopterus variegatus (assembly GCF_000696425.1). Taxonomy (NCBI): domain Eukaryota; kingdom Metazoa; phylum Chordata; class Mammalia; order Dermoptera; family Cynocephalidae; genus Galeopterus; species Galeopterus variegatus. The sequence continues at coordinate 15,363 of NW_007728211.1, read as the reverse complement.
TATAATTCTGCTGTAGAATTAGATCATGTAGATCATACCTTACTTCTACAGTCATTCTTTATTCAGCCTGAGAAGGACAAACCTCATTTCATTTCAATCTGGATGCTGCATGTGGAATGAAAGACACATTCTGAGTGACATCTGGCCTCATTACAGAAAGAACAAATAAACCATATCTAGCCAGTTACAAATGCCACGCAAAAGAATGGGATCTTTCTCAGGCAATGCCTTTTTCGTTTTTTTGTCATATTCTAATGTGGTTTTTACTGCACATTATTTTTCTCAATTCATTTGAGCCTTTTTCTGCTATGAAAAGATCAACTGTCATGACATACATTTTTTTTTTTTTTTTGTCTTTTTGTCTTTTTTCCATGTCCGGCAACGGATCGCAACCCTCAGTGTCGCCCCTGTACCAGACCAGGGACTGGCAACGGGACTGCAACCCTCGGCGCCGCTCCCGCGCC
>NW_007728211.1:11968-13899 GCF_000696425.1 Galeopterus variegatus | reverse complement strand
TGTTTTTGGGAACTCATAATGTTCTTTTTTTTTTTTACACCATAGCAATTGATTTGGGAATTTTAATATAGCTCTAAATAAACCCAGGTTTTCAATGACCTGACTTGTTAAAAGGGGGTATAAATGGATCTAAGTGCCATTTGGAGAAGATCATTTAAGTCCGATTGCCCTTGTATTCTGTCTGAACTACCTGATCAGTTTATGTGGCTTTCAGCCTTTCACATCTCCTCACTAGCTGTCACCATTATTAGACATCTAACTCAGAATGTCCCCCCATCTTTTAATGGCAAGGCATCCACCATGATACTGTCTTCTGAACTGTATGTTCTTTTGCAAATGAAACCTTAAACTGCAAAGACTGGCTTGATAAAACGTATTTAGTAGTTTTTAATGTATATTAAATTTACTGTCTGTGAGCTTGAATAGTAAATTGAATTTTTAAGTTGGAATATGGTCTAAGAAAGGGTTAATCACTTTTATCAATATCTTTTCAAGTGACAACTTAGAGAACTATCTTTTAATAAATTATGCACAGTTATCTTTAGGGATTTATACATGACATTTTATAAACATCCTAGATATAGAACTCTTTCTCTTCATAAGGAGGTCATAGATAAAATGTTTTGTAATTTCATATGGTTTTTGGGAACTCATAATGTACTTTTTTTTTTTACACCATAGCAATTGATTTGGGAATTTTAATATAGCTCTAAATAAACCCANCGCCGCTCCCGCGCCTCGCTCAGCCAGTGAGCGGGAACCGGTCTGTATGCAGGATCCGAACCCTCGGGTGGGAGCACCGCCGCGCTTCCCAAGCAGCACACTATCCAGTGCGCCACCGGGCCGGCCCCATGACATACATTTTTTAACACTGGAGTTTGAAGAGAAAACTTAGGAATGCTAGACTTCTGCACTAAAACTTGGAACAAAGAAGACAAAAGAAACTATTTTACTCTTTTTATACATTGTAAATCACTTGTTTCAGAACACAGTGCTTCTTCGGGATTCATTTTGAAACTGATTCAGTTAGTTGTTGGTATCCTAACATTACCTATACATTTTCTGTCCATGTATTTAAAAATATTGTCAACCTGCCTGCAGACTGGTCTGGAAGTCTGAAGGGCAAACAGAAGAGTTGGTGGAGGATATTTACATAGGCAGTGGACATAATTTCTAACAGCAGTCGTTAAGACCAAGAAAGATGCCTGTTCTTTCTTGAGTAACTTGAGAGACCACTTGCTACTCCTAATTCTAGGTGCACACTGAATGTATGGTCACTAGAAGGCCCATCTCGAAGGGCCGATAACCTTCCTGGAAACTCAGGGGAAATGATTTTCCTCACCTTTCTTTGTTTTATGAAAATAATTTATAGCTCTCAAGTAAGGCTAATGCTAATTAGGATAGAGAGATGGAATCTTAGATACGAGAGAGGTGAATCAATGAATGCTATCCCCTGATTAATCTTTAGAACTTAAAATAATAATTTTTTTGGCATTGAGTAACCACAGCAATATTTTGTATGTTCCTATATTGGAGGGGTCTTCAAAAAGTTCAGGAAAAGATTTATATCTTTTAATTCTATTTTTCCATGAACTTTTTGAATTACCCTTGTATCAGAGCCAGCATTAAGTAGAGCTTTACGCTAAGTTTTTAACGAATTTTTTAAAAAGGTAGCGAATTTTTAATGACTTTATGGGCTTCCTTTTAAGTCAGTAAATCTGCTGTGAGATTATGTAAAATTTCAGTAGGTTTTCCCCAGATTTAATCACCATTTACTCGAAGGATGTAAGATTTACTGTCTGTGAGCTTGAATAGTAAATTGAATTTTTAAGTTGGAATATGGTCTAAGAAAGGGTTAATCACTTTTATCAATATCTTTTCAAGTGACAACTTAGAGAACTATCTTTTAATAAATTATGCACAGTTATCTT
>NW_007728211.1:0-10664 GCF_000696425.1 Galeopterus variegatus | reverse complement strand
TTTTTTTTTTTAAAGGTAGCAAGTTTTGTTCTGTTGGACGATTAAATTGCTGATTAAACATCTTGACCTGTGGATGGCTGGTTTTAGGCTGGTTTAGTGTGGGCTTCTTCTGTTTTCCTTAGCCCTAGGGCATAGTCCTTAGTACTGGCCTTATTCTTAAGGCCTGGCCCTTCTGGGATTTTAATGGAAAGCCTGAGGTCTTTACTAAGCACCCCTAATTTGATAGAATTTAACAATCGAAATATGTACCCCCTGAACTACGTGGCTGATGAAATTTCTGCCTTCTAACCGTTGCTTTTTTCTGGGTTCTGTCTTATATCTTATATACATAGGCTGTGCAATAGTCAGTCAATCATTTGAAGAAAATTTTTATGCAGATTTTGTTCTCCCCTTTCTGTGACTTCCTCCTTTCCAAGGTTTTTCTGACAGCCCAATCTATCTCTCCTTAGCCCATTAGGGTTATTGTTTTCTGTCTGAGCTCTATTTCACTGGGCTCCATTGCAAACTAGGAAGTGCCCTGAAGGGAACAACGATTAAATGTGTGTTCATCTATTTTGCTTCCCTTCTTTCAAGTATTGTACCCTCTCTAGCATATGCCTTCTTTTTCCTTTCCGTCAGTACATTCAAACTGTGTTTCATTAATATTTTGGTTGAGTTTATATTGATTATCAGTGGGAGAGTTAGTCTGATATAAGCTAGTCTACCATTACCAGAAAGGAAATGTAAATTTTTAAAAATTAAAGTACATTATACATACATGTGCACAAAGTGAATAAATACATGTAAATGCCACCCACATTATTTTTTAAAAAATTATATTAGCTAGCATTCATTAAATGGTTACTCTGTGCTGGATACAGTGCCTGCAGCTTTACACTTACTGAATTATGTTTTAAAAAATTATCCAACACTTACAGTAGAAAAAAAGTATAAAACATCACTATTTACCAATTAAATAACATCAATAATTAGTAACACACAACTGATCTTGTTTCTCCTATATCTCCTCTCACTTCTATTACATTACATTGTTTTAAAGCAAATTAAAGTCTGTATATTATTTTATTTGCAAATATTTCAGTATGAGTCTCTAAAAGATAAGGAATTCTGTTTCATTTATTTTTAAAGTAAGCCAAATATCATCACACTCAAAAATAACAGTAATTCCTTAATGTTATCCATATTCAGTGTTCAATTTTCTTTAATTTTCTCAATTTGTTTTACAGTTTCCCCCACACATGTTATATTTTAACCCAGGGGTTATCTTTTTTAAAATTTTTCTTTACAAGTTATTTGTTGAAGAAACTTGTATTGTAGATTTTTCTACATTCTGGATTTTGCTAAAAGCATCTTATGGTACCTTTGAACACATTTGTTTGTCCTTGTGTATCTTGTAAACCAATAAGAAGACCTAGAGGGGTGAGCAGAATCAGGTTGAATTTCATAGGAGGTGTTATCTGCTTTCTTTTGCATCACACTAGGAGGCCCATCCTGTCTGGTNTAATCACTTTTATCAATATCTTTTCAAGTGACAACTTAGAGAACTATCTTTTAATAAATTATGCACAGTTATCTTCAGGGATTTATACATGACATTTTATAAACATCCTAGATATAGAACTCTTTCTCTTCATAAGGAGGTCATAGATAAAATGTCCTGTAATTTCATATGGTTTTTGGGAACTCATAATGTACTTTTTTTTTTTTACACCATAGCAATTGATTTGGGAATTTTAATATAGCTCTAAATAAACCCAGGTTTTCAATGACCTGACTTGTTAAAAGGGGGTATAAATGGATCTAAGTGCCATTTGGAGAAGATCATTTAAGTCCGATTGCCCTTGTATTCTGTCTGAACTACCTGATCAGTTTATGTGGCTTTCTGCCTTTCGCATCTCCTCACTAGCTGTCACCATTATTAGACATCTAACTCAGAATGTCCCCCCATCTTTTAATGGCAAGGCATCCACCATGATGCTGTCTTCTGAACTGTATGTTCTTTTGCAAATGAAACCTTAAACTGCAAAGACTGGCTTGATAAAACGTATTTAGTAGTTTTTAATGTATATTAAGACAGTCTTAGAAATTCTACAGGATGGTAGAATTTGAATTCAGATATGTGGGGATTTGTAGATCAGTTTATAACAATTTATTCTTTCAATGATTTCTGAGATCAGAGCTGGGTATAGGCCAGATTCTAAAATTGAAGCTCTGAACTAAATCAACATCTAGTACCTAGGGGATTGTTGATTATTTTTCAGCTATGCACTCTTGGATAATTGCAAAGTAGTTCACCTGGTACCCCCATATGCTCAGGGTCCCCTAGCTCAGAGCTGATGCCATTCTTTCTCATGAAGTTTGGGCTCTTTACCAAGTAATTGTCTGGCAGTCCTTCTAGGATACTGAAGACATGAACATCTTTTGAAATCTTCTCATCTGAGGGACATAGATATTTTATAAAGAGACCACGGCACTGGCATCAAACTGACTCTCTAATTATTGTGAGAAACACTGGGAAGATATATGTGGCAGCCTTTGCTAAACATGAAGTAGCATAAGGATGCAAGGATCTATTGTTATAATTTGACAGTGCTGTGGTTAATATTTAATTTCAGTCACTTATGGAAGCCACTTGCCTGGTCTGGAGCCCGTGAGCTATTATCTACCTGGACTCATCCCAAGGCTAGGCTTGCAAGGCAGGAAGAGAGGCAGGAATAGAAACTACTTTGGCTGAATAGTAGCAGCACAACTTCTCTCTCCAGACCTGTGCACTCGTATGAATGTGCTGCCACACAGAACCCACTCAGATGCAGTGTGCTCTTCATTTATTCGCTAGTTGATGGATTTGGAAGTTAAATAATCCCCTCTTTTTAAAATAAACTTTTTTTCTCTTACTTTCCATTTCTCTGCCAAGATTCCTTGTTCTGTCATCTTTTTTTCTATAAATCCTTTAACGTGTTTGTTAACAGCTGTGTTAAAGTCCTTGTCTGCTGATACAAACAGCTGGGCCATTTATAAGGTGGCTTTTATTGATGTTTCCTTTCTCTTGATTATGGATCAAATTTTCCTGCTTCTTTGCATGTCAAGTGTTATTTGACTATATATTGGACATAATGATTGAATGTTTAGCAACTCTGGATTTTTTTTTTTAAAGGTAGCAAGTTTTGTTCTGTTGGACGATTAAATTGCTGATTAAACATCTTGACCTGTGGATGGCTGGTTTTAGGCTGGTTTAGTGTGGGCTTCTTCTGTTTTCCTTAGCCCTAGGGCATAGTCCTTAGTACTGGCCTTATTCCTAAGGCCTGGCCCTTCTGGGATTTTAATGGAAAGCCTGAGGTCTTTACTAAGCACCCCTAATATTCCTTAATGTTATCCATATTCAGTGTTCAATTTTCTTTAATTTTCTCAATTTGTTTTACAGTTTCCCCCACACATGTTATATTTTAACCCAGGGGTTATCTTTTTTAAAATTTTTCTTTACAAGTTATTTGTTGAAGAAACTTGTATTGTAGATTTTTCTACATTCTGGATTTTGCTAAAAGCATCTTATGGTACCTTTGAACACATTTGTTTGTCCTTGTGTATCTTGTAAACCGATAAGAAGACCTAGAGGGGTGAGCAGAATCAGGTTGAATTTTTGGCAGAATATTTCATAGGAGGTGTTATCTGCTTTCTTTTGCATCACACTAGGAGGCCCATCCTGTCTGGTTGTCTCTGTCTTTGTGAGATTAAGATTGATAAATAGGATCAGGTGTTAGATTGGTTCATATATTGTAGAGTTTCTCAGCAGCTTTTGATTTAATTGTTCAGCAAATATTAACAGTCATTGCCTAGAGCTTACTTAATTCATTCTTGCTTCATTTATTATTCATCCATTTACAAACATATGTGTATCTCAAACAGCGGGCTAAGCGCAAGTGGTACAAAGCATTATAAAATGGTCCTTGCAAGTGAGCATCTTACATACATCTGTCGGCCCATACCATAGCCATGTCTTTACGTAAAGTTAAACACCCTTTACAGCCACAAACTTTTTGTGACTAAGGAATTATACATCATATTTGGGGCACTGGGGATTAGTAATTAGGGTTGGAGTTGTATGAAGATATCATTATTTAGTAATAGATGAACTGGGTTCAAGTCCTGACTAGAGGACTCTGAATCATTCACATATTGCAGAAGTAGAATTGCAACCAATAGTTTTGCCTGAATTATTCTGCAACAAAATAATGCAATGTACAAAATCTATTTGGTATACTATATTACATTTTCTGCTACTACAAATATGTTCTCAATTTGGCATGAGTTTAATTTATAGACAAGTTTTTATTTTAATTGTTTTTACATAGGTTAAATATTTATTGGACATATTTTCTTCATTCTTTATTCTAAAATAGTTTCAAAATTAACTACACAAAATTTATATATATATATATATATATTTGTCTTTTGTCTTTTTTCCATGTCCGGCAACGGATCGCAACCCTCAGTGTTGCCCCCGTACCGGACAGGGGACCGGCAACGGGATTGCAACCCTCGGTGTTGCTTCTGCGCCTCGCTCAGCCAGTGAGCGGGAACCGGTCTGTATGTGGGATCCGAACCCACCGGGCCAGCCCAAAATTTATATATTTTAAACATGAACATTTGTTTAGTTAGTGTGACTAATAAGACTTTTATACAATTATGTTCTTGAAGCTCTCATCTTGACTTTCTGAGATTTAATATTTACATTGAACATTGAATCAAGGATCAAACAGAATAATAAGAATGCATACAATGTGTGTACTTCTGAGAATATCTTATAGGAATTTGTATGCATTCATTTCAGCAAATGTATGGAGTGGAGCATCTACCACTTATCTGGCAGTATCCTGGGTACATTGATAAATACACAGACAAACTTCTTTCTTTTCGTGGAACTCACATTCCAGTGCCTCATTCTGAGTCATCATGTTTATTACAAATTGAAATTCAACAGGTGAATGTTCTCTCTCCTGAAGCTCCAGATGTTATCTGACATCATGATAAACTAACTATAAATGATTTTTATAGTACACTTAATAATATAAAGAGAAAATTGAAATGAATCTGCTCAGAGTTAAAGAAATATGAGCCAGCCAATATGGTGCAATTAAAAACTACAAGCTCTTCAGTATGTCTGGATTAGGGAATAGGTATTTCTTGGATTTACCTCACTCCCAATACTCAATCTATCAATTCTCTTTCACATTGCCACATTTGGCTACTCCCCATCTCATGTTGTACTGTTTTAATTTTAGCTTTTATCTCTTACCATGGTTATTACAAAAGACTAATTGGTATTCCTCTCTCAAATTTTTCTTCTTTCGGAATGATTTTCTAATGTGTAAACTGCATCCATTCAACAGACTCTCAGTGTCTACAGAATAGGATCAAAAGTCTTTTTAGAGACAGTCCAGATCTTCCACGACTTCCAAATCCATTTCTTGCAACCAGGCTAAATCTGTTCTGCAATCTAGATATACTGAAGAGGTTATAATTCCAAATACACCACATTGGCTGGCTCGTGTTTCTTTAACTCTGTGCAGATTCAGCTCTACTTTCTTTCTTTATCTTCTCTTGTTTCCTTGACCATCTAAGGAGATCTAGCCACTGGCATCTTTGAACTCCCACAGTGCCAAGTATACACCTTAGGTCTGTCTCTCCTACTAGAGTGTGTTTTGTTGAGGGAGGTCAGGTGCCTGGGATAGGGTATGAACATCATACATGTTTATTTGTTTAATGAAGCAGTGAAGAATGAAAAGAAAAACAAGTAAGGAGGTGATGGTATCATCACCGTCCCCTCCACTTTTGCTATTCCTTTCCCTATCCCTCTTCATCCTCTTTCCCTCTGTCTTTCTCCCCAAGAACTCAGGAACTGTAGACCCAGAACCCTAGAGCAGACAGGAACCTTGGGCTGCCTCTCTGGAGTTTGGATCTCACCCCTTTTACTTCATCCTCCCATCAGAAGGGACTTGTGTTATATCATATTACTTAAGGCCTTGCTCAGTAGTTCACAAATCTGAAGAGCAGCTTTTAAGAGATGAGTGGGCCTAAGGCCATAATAAAGAGCCATAAGAAGATGGTTGAGCACACCGATTCTGAACTTGAGGCCAACCTGCTTCTGTCACTTAGTAACTGTGTTAACCTTGGGCTAGGTATTTATCTTCTCTGAGCTTCAGTTGCCTCACCAGTAAAACTGGAATAACACAGCCCTACCACACAGGGCTGTTGTGAGGATTAGAGACAGTGTATATAAATCATCCATCTTATAATAGGAAAACAACAAAAAAGTTGTTGAGTGCTTTTAATAGGAAAACAACAAAAAAGGAAAAAGACTAAGAAAAATATAGAAAGCATTTTTACTTGTAACTAGGGCCCTCAGACCTCCACAAATGCCATAACCTCTGTCTCCCATTCATCTTTCACCCATAACCAGATGAATCAAGGATAAATGTTAGATATTAAGTTTAGATTTAAGCTATATATTTCAGGTTTAAAAAAATTATTGTTTTTTTCATTGTATGTGATTATGGGATAGAGTTTGTTGTTTCAATACATGCATATATTGCATAATGATCTAATCAGAATACATAGAATTTTATACTTGGAATTGACCTTATATAAAATTATCTTTCTATCCAGTATGGGAACAACTTTTAAAAAATTCCCCAAAAGTAGATTATCCAGGTTTTGGTTGGACATCTCCAATAATAGGGAATTCGCTGTCTTACAAAGCAGTCCTTAATATTGTTAACAGGCTCTGCCATGATTCATTCCTAGGACCACAGAGTTTTCTCACCAGATTACTGGACATGGAGAGATTATTGTGTGAAATTGTAAAAGCTGTTTCTTTAGATTGGTAACAGAAGCTTGAATGGTTAGACACATGAAAGAATGACTCTTCCAAAGAAATGGACTTGTGGACCATCATTTTTACAGGATTTGGATTTTGAGCGGTGTTTTGAATTCGTCCTGTCCCAATCTCCTTAACAAGAAGATGAGACTCCCTCTTCGTCAGCTCTACAGTCTCCTTCAGGATATAACTCTCCCCATTCTCTCATGTGCTTTGTTTGTATTACTCAAGCAGCAGACATCTAACTTACTATTACAATTATTTATGAAAAGTATATTTCTTCCAATGTGAATCAGCTCTACAGTCTCCTTCAGGATATAACTCTCCCCATTCTCTCATGTGCTTTGTTTGTTTTACTCGAGCAGCAGACATCTAACTTACTATTACAATTATTTATGAAAAGTATATTTCTTCCAATGTGATTCTTTAAAGATAAGAATTGCAGTTTGTTCACTACAGCATCTAATATATTCATATATTCAAATTCTTGTGAAAAATTAAAATGGTAGATGTTTCTAGTTTTTTGGTGTTTTGATTTTTGGTTCTTCCAAAGTACCAAAACAGTTACAACATATTCATATATTCAAATTCTTGTGAAAAATTAAAATGGTCGATGTTTCTAGTTTTTTGGTGTTTTGATTTTTGGTTCTTCCAAAGTACCAAAACAGTTACAAATATTTTATACATAGACATTCATTTATGTTAGCTGTGAGACTCCACATCGTGGAAAATCAGTATGCCTAATGGAAATATTTCGAGGTGAAAAAATTCAAATTCATAATCATTTTGAGCCATGAGCTCGAATCTTTAAAATTACATAATCAGGTAGTATAATCTAACAATAGGATTATAACATTTCCTGACTTTAAGCCTTTGCTTGCTAATGATGAGAAGTACTTGACTCTCTCTTAACAATGTAAATAAAGTTATTGGAATCATAATTTACGATATCAGTTGTTGGTGTTTCCTCAGTTGTCATCATCAGGGCTTTGTCTGACTGAATGGATGTCTTTGTGCTACACTTGGTTTATGTGGTTTTAGTTCCCTTGTGTTTCTTTCTGCCTGGTGATATATAAGATAACAGATGTTTGTGAAGAAAGAGAAATCTTCCTCCCCAAGGACACTGATATTATCATTTTATTTTAACCCTTTATAAGTGTAGTTCTGTGTCACAGTTATATGACTAGGGCTGAACTATTACTCACTTCTCACCTGAACATTCTCAGGGGCTCCTTTTCTCCATGATGAGAACATCTGTGGATCAATGTGGTAGATTCTTCTCCGGGCCACGGAAGTAGAGGACACAGCCCATAGGCACATAAGACCGCTGGTCAGACTCTTGAGTCATAACCCTAGACTTGATTGTAGGATGCAAAATAAATTCAATGTATTCTATAAAAAATAGTAACAAATTCTTAAAAATTTTCATAGAGTTACAATGTAACTTTCTATTAACTTATTAAGTATAAATCTCCAACTTACTCTTTGTTATTCTAAGTATTGTAAAAATGTCATTAACTAGGTCGTGGGCAAAATCCCCCAATGTCCTTTACAATTCAGCTCTCCAAGCTCTGGAAAATGTACCCACTTATTGTCATCCACTTGGACCCTGAAGGTTGGTACCAGGGATAAACTTTTATTTTTTCCATAATGTTTTTTAGAGTTGTTTTTTACACTAATCTTTATCACTCATTTTTGATACTTAAAATTTACTCACTGTTACTGACCAGGATCATTATATTGAATTACGGCATGAATGTGTGATATTTCTGCAGATGATTTCTCCAATGATAAACAGGAGGGAGATTCATGGGTGTTCTTTCTCACACTAAAACTGGAGTAAGATCCACTGTAGCATTGTAAATACTTGAAGGGAACTGAATCAGTTCCCATAGGGAGAGAAAATCCTGCAGGTCAGATAGAACTTAAAAGTAATAGAAGGAAATCTAACCAGGTAGGTGGAACATAGTATCTAGGGAATTCAGTGTTAGGCAATAGGCGAGTGACAAAGAAAAAAGTGATAAAAGAAGAAATAACTAAACAGACATCTATTTTTGGTTTATTTTTTCAATGAGAATCATATCCACTAGTAACAACATCCCCTTTGATATTCCTTGGGGGAACTATACCACCCATACTCCCAATTCAAGAAGGTGCTGGGAGCTAACCATTCTCCCGACTTCAAGAGTGGACGTGAGACCCAGGCTTGGCCAACAGAAGTGCTATGCATACCTAGGGAAGTTGATCAATTCAGAATTGGTCCTGTGATCCTGGTCAGGCCAATAAGAGTATCATGGATTTTGGTACAAAATATTTTTGTTTGGTTTGCTAAATTGATGGGTTACAAGATTTTGGCACATTGTGGAAAGATTCTGCCAACACAGAATAAGAAAGAGGCAAAAGCAAAAAAGGGAGGAAGGAAGGAAGAAAAGAGTTCAGACGAAATCCTCTAAATATTGGGCACTAGCGAGTCAAAAGTCAAATTCATTCCTTCTATTTAGATATTTAGCCAATAATTTTCTTTCTTCCTTTCTTTCTTCCTTTCTTTCTTTCTTTCTTTCTTTCTTTCTTTCTTTCTCAAGTCAAAAGTCAAATTCATTCCTTCTATTTAGATATTTAGCCAATAATTTTCTTTCTTTCTTTCTTTCTTTTTAAATTTATGCCAAATGCAACTAAGAATTCTGTCTTATTCACTATCTTATTCACTAGTTTTACAAACAAGTGGATGGCAGACAAATCTGGAATCAGCCAATATTTAGAGACCTGGCCAGCAGAAGTTGGAATAACAAACACCTTTCAGCAGAGGTCACTGACACAGGGGCAGGAGGGTTAAGTTTGTTAATAGGAAGTGAAAAAAGCAAAGCAGGTTCAAGTCTGGAAAGACTTGGGATATGGTTCTTTGCAATAAAGAATCATCCAGTAATGATAACAGAGTCATAACTGGAGCCAAGATCAAAGATTTTTCTAAGGAACAAGAAAGAGCCCTACTTACCAGAAATGAAGTTGGAATTGTAGTGAACGAAACAAGGAGCAAAAACATTTGATTGTTGAGGTAGGGTTCCTTTTAGACAGGGTTAGGTTGTTCCCAGAGCATAGCTTGAAATCAAGTGCACAGTTGGGGGTAAAATACCTCTTGCTTTTGCAAAAGCAGAAATTTAGGATCAGAGAGTAGGGAAGCAGGGGAGTTGATAACAGAGTATATGGAACAAGAGGTTGGAAGGTAGAGAAGTAGGGAACATAAATGTACTACTGCATAGTGCCGTGGGTCAGGGTCAGCTTATGCACTAGGCACAGTAGGTTTATAACCAACAATACTTTTAGGGGCCCACAAAAATTTTAATTTCTTTTAAAATCAGAAAAAAGTTAACTTTAGGTTGAAAAATTATTTTAATATATTTATTTTTATACCAATATATTCACAAAATGTAATTTTGTTACTCTATAAATATATAAATATATATACAAGGTTACTTCAAAATGCCCATGAAAAAATAGAATTAAATGATATTATGAATCTTTCCATGAACTTTTTGAAGATCCCTAGTGTGTGTGTGTACATATATATATATGTATTTTTTTTTCACTTTATGTAGAAAGAGACTCCACAGGGACATAAGAGCTGAGTGCCCACAAAAGTCATAATGCTGCCCTGCCTTGGAATTGTGACAGAGTCTGTGCATATTAGCACCAAAGCTATTTACAACTACCTTTTCCCTGATTTCCTCTACCAGAATGACTAAAAAACTAGGAGATTCACCTTCCTAGATTCTCTTGCAGTTAGGAGTGGCAT
>NW_007728210.1:321374-325398 GCF_000696425.1 Galeopterus variegatus | reverse complement strand
CATTTCTAGGCCTTGCCTCTCAGCCTGGAGAGTTTCCTGACCAATTTCTTGCCATTCCCAAGGTTTTTCACTGGCCATCCTCTACAAACCTTTCTCAATGTATTAATTTTCTAAATAAATTCTTTCTCTTTCTATTTTTGCATGCATCTCTTGTCACTAATTCCCAGAAAGTTCCTGTAGCAAATTGTCAACCAATAATTAACTAGTAGGTTGGCAGGTTAGTTAGACCGGTTAGAGCATGGTGTTATAACACCAGGGTCAAGGGCTTGGATCTCTGTACTGACCACCTGCCCAAGAAAAAAAAAAAAAAGAACTAGTATTTCTGAAATTCATTAAAAATGTTTTACTGTTTTATTGAAATATATCTTATGTACTGCAAAACTTCATCTATTGTAAGTGTACGGTGAATATTTTTAGTAAATTTATAGTGTTGTGCAAACATTGTCAGAATCCACTTTTAGAACTTTTCTAACACAGCAGAAATTTCCCTCATGAGTATTTGCAGTCAATCCTCACTTTCACTTCCAGTCTCAGGCAACTACTGATCTGCTTTCTGTCTCTACAAATTTGCATTTTCTGGTCATTTCATATAAATGAAATCATACAACATATAGTCTTTTGTGACTGGCTTCCTCCACTTAGCATAGAGTTTTCAAGTTTCACCCATATTGTGGCATGTATCAGGACTTCATTACTTTTTATGGCTGAATAATAGTCCATTGTATACATATATACTAGGATACTTAAAAAAGTTAGTGGAAAAATAGAATTAAATGATAATACTCATCTTTATTTATTTTTTTAAAATTTTATTGATTGAACATATATATCTGTGGGGTACAGAGTTGAGTATCAATAACTGTGTGCAATACGTGATGCTCAAATCAGAAGAATTAGTATATTCAACATTACACAATGTAATCATTTTTTGTGCCTCTTTACCATTTTCTCGCTAATCCCCTCTCCCACTCCTCCTTTCCCACCTCTGGTGGCCTCAGTTCTGTCTCTCCTTTGGAAAGCACAACAAATTATTGTGATTGTTATGTCTTTCTTCTTTTTTTATTTGTTTATTTTTTTAGCTCCCACTTATGAGTGAGGACATGCAGTATTTCTCTCTCTGTGCCTGGCTTATTTCACTTAATATAATTTTCTCTAAGTTCATTCATGTTGCTGCAAATGGCAGAATTTCATTCTTTTTTATGGCAGAGTAGAATTCCATCGTGCACGTATACTACATTTTCCTTATCCAGTCATCTATTGATGGACATTTAGGTTGTTCCAACTCTTAGCTATTGTAAATAGAGCTGCGATAAACACGGGAGTGCAGGTAAATCTTTGACATGGTGATTTCCATTCCTTTGGGTATATACCCAGCCACGGGATTGCTGGATCTTATGGTAGTTCTATCTGTAGTTGTTTGAGAAATCTCCATACAGTTTTCCATAATGGCTACAGTAATTTACAGTCCCACCAATTGTGTAAGAGTGTTCCCCTTTCCTCACATCCTTGCCAGCATTTGTTATTCTCTGTCTTTCTGATAATGGCCAGTCTAACTGGGGTGAGATGACATCTCAATGTGGTTTCGATTTGCATTTCCCTGATAGTGATGCTGAGCATTTTTTCATGTGTCTGTCAGCCATTTGTATATCTTCTTTTGAGAAATTCCTATTCAGCTCCTTTGACCATTTTTTAATCGGGTTACTTGTTTTTTTTTACTGTTAAGTGCTTTGAGTTCCTTGTATATTCTGGATATTAATCCCTTATTGGATGCATAGTTTGCAAATATTTTCTCCCACTCTGTACATTGCCTTTTCATTCTGTTGTTTCTTTTGTTGTGCAGCAGCTTTTTTAGTTTGATATAATCCCATTTGTTCATTTTTTTTTCCTGCTGCCTGTGCTTTTGGGGTCTTATTCATAAAGTCCTTGTCCAGTCCTACTTCCTGAAGTTTTTTCCCTATGTTTTCTTTTAGGAGTTTTATAGTTTCAGGTCTTATATTTAGTCTTTTATCCATTTCAAGTTGATTTTGGATGTCCACTTTTCCCAGCACCATTTTATTTTATTTCATGTTTTGGCGGTTGGCCAGTGCAGGGATCTGAACCCTTGAACTGGGTGTTACCATTTATTGAAGAGGTAGTCTTCTCCCCAACTTATGTTCCTATTGCCTTTGTCAAGATCAGTTGGCTGTAAGTATGTGGGTCGATTTCTGGGTTCTCTATTTCTGTTCCATCAGTCCAAGTGTCTGTTTTTATGCCACTACCATGCTGTTATGGTTACTATAGCTTTGTAGTATGATTTGAAGTCAGGTAGTGTTATGACTCTGGATTTTTTTTTTTCCCCCCTCAGGATTGCTTTGGCTATTGGTGGTCTTTTGTTTTTCCATATGAATGTTAGGATTGTTTTTTCTTTTTCCATGAAGAATGTCATTGGTATTTTGATGGGGATTGCATCGAATCTGTAGATCACTTTGGGTAGTATGGACATTTTCACAATGTTAATTCTTCCAGTCCAAGAACATGGAATGTCTTTCCATCTTTTTGTGTCTTCTTTAATTTCTTTCAGCAGTGATTTGTAGTGTTCATTGTGAAGATCATTCACCTCCTTGGTTAAATTTATTCCTAGGTATTTGGGTGTTTTGGTGACTATTGTAAATGGGCTCCCTTTCTTGATTTCTTTTCCTGCTAGTTTGTTATTGGAGTATAAAAGTGCTACTGATTTTTGCATGTTGATTTTGTATCCTGCAACTTTACTGAAATCATTTATCAGCTCTAAGAGTTTCTTGGTAGAGCACCGCGCCTCCCAAGCGGCGCACTATAGCAGTGCGCCACTGGGCCGGCCCGATATAAAATTTTTTTAAGGTGTTGCTGTTTGCTAATATTTTGTTGAGGATATTTGCATCTATGTTTATCAGAGATATTGGCCTGTAGTTTTCTTTTTTTCTTATATCTTTGTCTGGTTTTGGTATCAGTGTGATGCTGGCCTCATAGAAGGAGTTTGGGAAAATGGCCTGTTTCAATTTTTTGGAATAGTTTGAAGAGAATTGGTATTAATTCCTCTTTAAAGGGTTGGCAGAATTCAGCATTAAAGGCATCTGGTCCTGGGCTTTTCTTTATTGAGAGACTGCTGATTACTGCTTTAATCTCATTGCTTGTTATTGGTCTGTTCAGGTTTTCTGTTTCTTCTTGGTTCAGTCTTGGTTGTTTGTATGTGTCCAGAAATTTATCCATTTCCTTCAGGTTTTCAAATTTGTGCATAGTTGTTTATAATAGTTTCTAATTATTCTTTCTATTTCTGTGGTATCAGTTGTAATATCTCCTTTTTTATTTCTGATTTTTGTTATTTGGGGTTTCTCTTTTTCTTTTAGATAGCCTAGCTAATGGTTTGTCTATTTTATCTTCTCAAAAAACCAACTTTTTTGTTTCATTGATCCTTCGTATCATTTTTTTAGTCTCTATTTCTTTTAGAACTGCTCTGAATTATTTCTTTCCATCTATTAATTTTGGGATTGGATTGTTCTTATTTTTCTTGATCTTTGAGGTGTAGCATTAGGTTATTTATTTGAAATCTTTCTACTCTTTTGATGTAAGAATTTATTGTAATGAACTTCCCTCTCAGCAGGCTTTTGCATTATTCTACAGGTTTTGGTATGATGTGTCTTTATTTTCATTAATTTCAAGAAATGTTTTGATTTCCTGTTTAATTTGTTCTTGGACCCATAGGTCATTCAGAAGCATGTTTTTTTTTGTTTTTTTTTTAAATTTATTTTATTTATTGAATCAAAATCGATTACAGATATTTTGGGGGTTGAACATTGAGATATGTTGATTAAATCAATATTACTAGCATATATATTGTTACAAATCATAATTATTCTTTATGCCCCTTGTCCTACCTCTCCCCTTCCCCTATTCCCTCCCCCCTCCCCCTCTAATTGCCCTAGATTTCTTCTCTCCTTCTGAAAGAATAACGGTTACTCTGTTAACTTGTTGCCTAGATGATCTGTCCAATGCTGAGAGATGTGATCAG
>NW_007728210.1:311515-320374 GCF_000696425.1 Galeopterus variegatus | reverse complement strand
TTGCTGCTGTTTCCCTAGGGAAGGCTTTTTGTGCAGCTCAGGGTTTAATGGTTGACCTTATAGGTACTTCTGGCTCTCCAGAGGCCCAGTGGATCTGTGTTGTGTAGAATCTCTGATCTGGGCCTGTGTTTTTTCATCAAACTGCACCCCATGCAGTTTTATATTCCTGACTAGTCTCCTCTGAGTGGTCCTATGCTGATTGGGAGGCAGATCAGCTGTCCTTGCTGTGTCCCAGTGTTCTCCTGGTGGGCACGTCTCCCCACCACTCGTGCTCCAAATGCTTCCCATGGGATGGGCCCTGTGCCAGTCCCTTGCAATGACTCACCAGACTCTGAATGGCTCCCTTTTTTCAGCTGTTCTGACTCCTCACTCCTGCGTGGGTCCATGGGAACCCTATTAGTGGTCTTGATGTCCTGGGGGCCACCAAGGCCCTCTTCTCCCCTCCAGCCTCCATGCAACTTCATCTGAAGGGCACAGTTGTGGCTTCTGCCAGCTCCTGCTCCATGTGCTTATCAGCTCCAGCCTTAAAGCAGCTGCGTCCCAAAATGCTCATAGCAGTTTTTTTCTTTCTCTCATCGCAGTTTCTCCTGCCTTCATGAACTCCGTAGGTCTCTCCTCCTCTTCCCCTGAGCTCCAGAGGCTCTCGTTTGGCTGACGTTACATTTTTATAGTTGTAAATTTGGTTGATTTGTGGGAGAGAGTGACGCTGCGGGCCATCTATTCCACCATCTTGATTGGATCTCAGCAGCATGTTGTTTAATTTCCATGTATTTGTATAGTTTCCAGAGTTTCACTTGTTATTGATTACTAGGTTTAATCTGTTGTGGTCTGAAAAGATACTTAAAATGATTTCAGTTTTTTAAATTAGTTGAGACTTGATTTGTGATCTAACACGTTCTGCCACACCAGCCAGACCAGCCAAACCTGGGACGCCTTCCTAAGCTGCCTCACCAGCCATCCCGGCTGTGCGTGGAACCCCCACCATAGTCGTGTGCAGTGTGGCTGCAACTACTATAGCCATCTCACCATTCAGATGACTGGGCGCAGAACCTCCACTCCTGCCACCGTATCAGACAGAGCAGCAGCAGGTGCAATGCCCTGCCAATGCTGAAGCAGTAGCCAGCCTAGCTGGGTACAGGACCCTGGCTGCTATCGCCTGCACCACTGCTTCTGCCACTGTGGCCGCCAGCAGCCACACACACTACCACTACCACTGCACCACTCAGACTGGCCGAGGGCAGGACCCACCACTGACAACATGCATCGATACAAGCAGGTCACAAACAGAGACACCAGAAAGAGGTAAGCCAGCACAGACCCACCTCAATGACACAATTCACAGGGGGAATTTCATCCCGTCTGCAGTGAGCATGACTGCCTTCACCCAGGGAGAGTCACACATAGAGAACCTGGAGAATATAGAAACCCAGGATAGCCAAATAGTGTACAAAAGAAAATTCCCAGCCACCACCAACCCATCCCCCAGCCAAGGGAAGCAAGAACTCAGGAGAAGCCTTGGTTTATAGAAACAAGGAAAGAGAAATCTTTCCCAGGGTCACCCATTCAAGCTGAAGAAATCCAGTGTACCCCAGTGCACCCATCAGGGTCATGAGACACTAGCTGGGGAGCCATCAAGTCCACCTAGGGTCACTCAACCCAGCCAAAAAGTTATGAGGAACACAGGCACTTTGCCCGAGATCTCACGAGCTAGCCCACATCCTCAACATCCCAACTAACCTCAACAAGAAATCATTAAATGCCCCCAGTGACTATACCATGGAGAAACTCACACATAACTCCAACATTGAATATGTCAGATATGGAGTCTACCCAGAACCAACACACAATACACCCTACTCAAAATCAATATAAAACACATCAATAGGATGAAATCTTTCTCCTCATAGCCCACTTCGGGGTGATAGAAGAAGCAACAACTCAACTGGATGACTAGAAATCAATGTAGAGAGACGAGAAATAGGAAAAAAAAAAAAAGGAAATATGACACCACCAAAGGAATACAATAATTCTGAAGTACCAGACCCCATAGAGAAGGAAACCCTTGAAATGTCTGAAAAGAATTTTGAGTAATGATCTTAAACAAGTTCAATAAGATACAGAAAAACTCAGTTAAACAACACAATGAAACAAGAAAAACAGACAAAGACTTGAAGGATGAAATTTACAAAGAGATAAATTCCATAAAAAGGAATGTAGCGGAACTCCTGGAACTGAAAGACTCATTCAATGAAATAAAACTGCAATTGAGAGTGTAAGCAGCAGGCTAGAGGTAGCAGAAGAAAGAATTTCTGATCTCAAGGATAGTCTGTTTGAAATAACCCAAGCAGACAAAAAAGTAAAAAGAATTTCAAAAAAATGAAGAGAATCTAAAAAAGCTAGCAGAACACCTTAAGTGCACAAACATTTGAATTATGGGTGTTTCAGAGGGATAGGAGAAAGGAAAAGACATTAAAAACATATTCAATGAAATAATAGTAGAAAACTTCCCAGATATTGGTAGAGATATGGACTTCCAGATCCAAGAAGCTCAAAGGTCCCCAAACGGATTCAACCCAAAAAGTTCCTCCACGAGAGACACAGTGTAGTCAAACTCACAAAATTCAAAGAGAAAGAGAGAATCCTAAACCTAAAAACAGACTTCCAGATCCAAGAAGCTCAAAGGTCCCCAAACGGATTCAACCCAAAAAGTTCCTCCACAAGAGACACAGTGTAGTCAAACTCACAAAATTCAAAGAGAAAGAGAGAATCCTAAACCTAAAAACAGCAAGAGAAAAGCGTCAAGTCACCTATAAGGGAAGCCCCATCAGACTAACAGCAGACTGCTCAACAGAAATTTTACAGGCCAGAAGAGATTGGGGTGATATATTCAAAGTACTGAAAGAAAAAACAAAAAAACACACAGAAACACTGCCAACCAAGAATACTTTACCCAGCAAGGCTATCCTTCAGAAAGGAAGGGAAGATAGTTTATTTCCCAGACAAACAAAAGCTGCAGGAGTTAACCATCACACAACCAGCTATACAAGAAATCCTTAAGGGAGTCCTGCACCTGGAACCCAAAAAATGGTTATCACAACCATGAATACATGGGAAAGAACAAATACCACTGGTAGAGCAGATATGCAGACAAAAAAGAGAAAGAAACCATAACTTACCACCTCAAAAAATCAATGAAAACTGAAGACAAACAATAAAAGGGAAAGAAAGGAACAAAAGATATTTAAGTCAGCCATAGGCAAAGCAATTAAATAACAGGAGTAAGACAGTGCCTCTCAACAACAACCCTAAATGTAAATGGTTTAAATTCCCCACTCAAAAAACACAGACTGACTGATTGCATTAAAAAGCTGTCTTCAAGAGACTCCTGTCACTGGTAAAGATGCACACAGACTAAAAGTGAAGGGATGGAAAAAGATATACCACACAAATGGAAACCAAAAATGAGCAGGAGTACTATTCTTACATTGGATAAAATAGACTTTAAACTAAAAACCATACAAAAGAGAAAAGGAAGGCCATTATATAATGATAAAGGGATCTATTCATCAAGAAGACATAAGAATTATAAGTATGTATGCACCCAACACCAGAGCACCCAGATATTTAAGGCAAACATTATTAGACCAACAGGAAGAGAGAGACCCCAATATGATAATATTTGGGGACCTGAACACACCTGTCTCAGCATTGGACAGATCATCTAGGCAACAAATCAACAGAGAAACATAGGATTTAAAGTACACCTTAGGCCAATTGGACTTGGCAGATATCTACAGAACATTTCATCTGATAAGTAGAGAATATACGTTATTCTCATTAGCACATGGAACATTCTCCAGGATAGACCACATGTTAGATTACAAATCAAGTATCAACAAATTTTAAAAACTTGAATTCATTTCAAGTATCTTTTTAGACCACAATGGATTAAAACTACAAATCAATAACAAATGAAACTCTAGAAACTATACAAACAAATGAAAATTAAATGACATGCTCCTGAGCGATCCATGGGTCCAAGAAGAAAATTAAACAGGAAATCAAAAAACTTCTTCATACTAATGAAAACACAGATACATCATACCAAAACCTGTGGGATACAGCAAAAGCAATACTAAGAGAGAAATTTATTGCAATAAACACTTACATCAAAAGAATGGAAAGTTTACAAATAAACAACCTAATGCTATACCTCAAAGAATTAGAAAAATAAGAAAAATCTAACCCCAAAATTAGTAGACAGAAAGAAATAATTAAGTACAGAGCAGAACTAGATGAAATAGAAACCCAAATAATAATACAAAAGATAAATAAAATGAAAAGTTGGTTTTTTTGAGAAGATAAACAAAATAAACCAATCATTAGAAAGGCTAACTACAAAAGAAGACCCAAATAATAAAAAACCAGTAATGAAAGAGGAGACATTACAACTGATACCATAGAAATACAAAGAATTATTAGAGACTATCACAAACTATACACCAACAAATTTGAAAACATGGAGGAAACAGATAAATTTCTTGACACTTACAAATTACCAAGGCTGAACCGAGAGGACATAGAAAACCTGAACAGACCAGTAACAAGCAATGAGATTGAAGCAGTAATCAGCAGTCTCCCAACAAAGAAAAGCCCGGGACCAGATGGCTTTACCACTGAATTCTACCAAACCCTTAAAGAGGAATTAATACCAATTCTCTTCAAACTATTCCAAAAAATTGAAACAGAAGCCATTCTCCCAAACTCATTCTATGAGGCCAGCATTACCCTGATACCAAAACCAGACAAAGATACAACAAAAAAAGAAGACTACAGGCCAATGTCTTTGATGAACATAGATACAAAAATCTTCCACAAAATATTAGCAATCAGAATATAGCAACACATCAAAAAACTTATACACAATGAGCAAGTGGGATTCATTCCAGAGATGCAAGGATGGTTCAACATAGCCCAGATTAATAAATGTGATACACCACATCAACCAAATCAAGGAAAAAAACCATATGATTATCTCAATAGATGCAGAAAAAGCATTTGACAAAATTCAACATATGTTCAGGATAAAGACTCTTAGCAAGTTAGGTATAGAAGGAAAGTATCTCACCACAATAAAAACCATGTGTGACAAACCCACTGCCAATATCATGCTGAATGTGACAGGAACAAGACAAGGATGACCATTAGCATCACTACAACATAGTATTAACATAGTATTGGAAGTACGAGCCAGAGCAATCAGACAAGAGAAAGAAATAAAGGGCATACAGATTGGAAAAAAGTCAAACTGTCCCTGTTTGCAGATGACATGATCCTATACATAGAAAAACCTATAGATTCTACAAAAAAACTCTTAGAGCTGATAAATGATTTCAGTAAAGTTGCAGGATATAAAATCAACATGCAAAAATAAGTAGCATTTTTATACTACAACAATTAACTAGCAGAAAAAGAAATCAAGAAAGCAAGCCCATTTAAAATAGTCTCCAAAAAATAAAAATAAAAAAAAGCCTAGGAATCGATTTAACCAAGGAGATAAAAGATCTCTACAATGAGAACCTCAAATTACTGCTGAAAGAATTTAAAGAGGACACAAAAAGATGGAAAGACATTCTATGCTCTTGGATTGGAAGAATTAACATTGTGACAATGTCCATACTAACCAAAGCAATCTGAATATTCAGTGCAATCCCTGTCAAAATATCAATGACATTCTTCACAGACATAGATAAAGCAATCCTAACATTTGTATGGAATAACAAAGGACCTCAAATAGCCAAAGTAATATTGAGCAAAAAAAATAAAGCCAGAGGCATAACACTCCCTGGCTTCAAACTATACTACAAAGCTATAGTAACTCAAACAGCATGGTACCGACATAAAAACAGATATTCAGACTGATGGAACAGAACAGAGAACCCAGAAATCAACCCACATACTTACGGCCAACTGATCTTTGACAAAGGTAACAAGAACGTACATTAGGGAAAAGGCTACCTCTTCACTAAATGGTGCTGAGAAAACTGGACATCCATATGTAAAAAAATGAAATTAGAGCCATACCTCTCACCATAAACCAAAATCTACTCAAAGTGAATTAAAGACTTAAATATAAGATCTGAAACTATAAAACTCCTAAAAGAAAACTTAAAGGAAATGCTTCAGGAAATAGGACAGGGCAAAGATTTTATGGATTTGAAAAAGCACAAGCAACAGAAGAAAAATAAACAAATGGGATTATATCAAACTAAAAAGCTTCTGCACAGCAAAAGAAACAATTAACAGAGTGAAAAGACAACCTACAGAATGGAAGACAATATTTGCAAACTATGCATTTGACAAGGGATTAATATCCAGAATGTACAAAGAACTCAGACAACTCAACAGTAAGAAAACAGGAAACCCAATTAAAAAATGGGCAAAGGAGCTGAACAGACATTTCTGAAAGGAAGATATACAAACAACCAACAGACATATGAAAAAAATGTTCAACCTTACTCAGCATCAGGAAAATGCCAATAAAAACCACACTGACATATCATCTCTCCCCAGTCAGACTGGTTATTATCAAAAAGACAGAGAATAATAAATGCTGACAAGGATGTGGAGAAAGGGCAACCCTCCTACACTGTTGATGGGACTGTAAATTAGGCAGCTATTATGAAAAACAATATGGAAGTTTCTCAAATAACTACAGATAGAACTGCCATATGACAACTGCTGGGTATATAACCAAAGGAATGGAAATCATCATGTTGAAGGAATAACTGTACTCCCATGTTTATTGCAGCTGTATTTACAACAGCCAGAAGTTGAAATCAACCTAAATATCCATTGACAGATTACTAGATAAGGAAAATATGGCATATATACTCAATGAAATACTACTTAACCATAAAAACAAAAATGAAATTCTGCCATTCACAACAATATGGCCGAACTTAGAGAAAATTATGTCAAACACCACATATCCTCACTCATAAATGGAAACTAAAAGAAAGAAAAGAAAAGGAAGGAAAGAAGGAAGGAAGGAAGGAGGAGAAAAGAAAAGGGAGGGAGGAAGAAAGAAAAGGAAGAAAGAATCACAGTAATACACTAAACTTTCACACAAAAAAAGAGAACAGAACTGTGGTTATTAGAGGTGGGAAATGGGGGGCGGGTTGGCAAGATACTAATTAAGAATCACAAAGATTGATTCTGTTTTGTAAACATTAATGTACTAATTGTCCTGATTTGATCACCACATATTATACACATGTATTGATATTCAATTCTGTACCCCACAAATATATATATAATCAATAACAAATTTTTTTCTCTCCATTTCTGCATTTATTTCTTTGTTGATAATTCTTATATTGTTGGATTTGTGATTTTTCTTAATTAGGTTAATTAGCAATGTATCAATTTTATTCACATTTTTTAACAACTAACTTGGAATATATTTATTTGTCTACATTTTGTTTTGTTTTGTTTTCCACCTCAGTCTCTTCTTTCTCTTCATAATTTTTCCTTCTGCTTTTAACTGTTTCTTTATTTTTAAGCCAAATTCTTAGTCACTTACTTTTATTATTTCTTTTTTATATTGATATAAATATTTAAGGATTTTAATTTTTCTCTGAGCACAGTTTTAGCTATATGCTGCAAATTCTAATGTATATTCTATTTTCACCCTTTTCATTTTCTAGAAAGTGTACGTTTTTGGTTTGTATCTTCCTTTTGTTTCAAAAGTTAAGAAAATGGTTCTTATTTTCTGATTTAATGATTTATTTCAGTGTCATTACATTGTGATCAAAGAGTGTTGTCTCAAATATGTCAACTTCTTGGAAGATATGTTTTGTGGCCTATCACACGGTCAGGTTTTTTTTTTATTGGTTGTGAATATTCATGGGGTACAAAGCAAATTGTCACCACTTGTGCCTAAGATGTGATGGCCAGATCCATACTGGCAGCATGCCCATTACCACAAATTGTGATTATACCCTGTGTTGTCTATCCAATTATGCCCGACCTCCCTTCGCATCATGGTCAGTTTTTACAAATGTATCATTGAGACTTAAAAATATGTATTCTCTCTTTCCAGGTATAGACTCTATTAAATCTACCTTATTGATGATGACGTTTAGGTCCTCCATATCAGTTTTTCTTTTCTATTTGGTCTTTTGGTAAATACTTAGATTTACTTTTACCACTACCATTTTGTCCTCAATTCTATTTAGAGAGGTTGTAAAACTAAAAATTTTATCTTTCACACTCCTTTGGAACCTGTGTTCTAGATATGAATTAGGCTTGAGCAGTGAAATGCAGCCACATGAATCTTTGAAGGCAGAAGTGAGACAGGGGGCATCTTCCTCTTGGTGTGGCCACTGATCAGCAGATCAGAGTCTTTGTGGTGCCTCGACTCAGTGTTTTAGGGTGGGAGAGCCAGCAGTAGTGCTGGGGGCAATAGTAATGTGACTATGAGTAAATAATGCAGCAATGGCATCTGATTTCTACTCCTGCAGGCCTTCCAATAATATTGCATGTACCCAATTCTCTATTTTAAACATCCTTCCATTAATAGCTAATGCCAACACTCACAATCTATCATGCACAGACAGTGGGGAATTGGCTTCTATTTCCTATTATATGTCAGGTAACTTACAGTTTATGGAAGTTGCTTCATTGTTATTTGGTGCAGAAATATCACTTTTGTCTTTATTGTTAATTTTACTCTTTGACATTATAAATTGGCAATATTTATCTTGTTTAATGCTATTTGGCTTCAATACTAACTTCTATAACTAAAATCTAATTCCTATTTTTCTTTTTATTTGCCTGATTTCCTTTGCTGAGTTT
>NW_007728210.1:298228-310822 GCF_000696425.1 Galeopterus variegatus | reverse complement strand
GGTGACGGGCCATAATAATCATATACAGTGTATATTGACAAAATAAAAAAAAAAATAATAAAATAAAATATATATTATAAAAAATAAATAAATAAATAAATAAATTTCTGTAGGATAGATGGGCTAAATTTTTCATATCCTTCACGGAAATATTTTTTAGTGACTTTTTATCATCTATGGGAAAATTGAGCCACATTTTCCCCACAATTTTCTTTATAGTCTCTTTGAATGATTCTGTTCTTATTCCTTTTTTTTTTTTTTTGGCATATTTGAATAAGTTTGATTTTCTTGGACCATTAGCAGAAGATTCCAGTGGAGGAAGAGAGGAACCAAAGTAGCATTCTAAAACTCACAGCTCAAGGTTTTTCTTTTCTGCTGCTAGAGCAATGTTTCCCAACATTGGTACTATTGACATTTAGCACTGGATAATTCTTTGTTGCAGGGGCTGTCCTGTGCATTGTAGGATGTTTTCCAGTTGTGACAACCAAAATGTCTCCCGACATTGCCAAATGTCCCCTGGTAGGTATGATCGCCCCCAGTTAAAAATCACTGTGCCAGATTGTTTCTTTTTTATGTGATCCCGCTGTGTAATCATTTTCTCTGGCTGCCAGAGAAGTGTCAGTGTATGATTCAGGTGGAATTTTGCCACCAGCCCAGTGCAAATCCCCCCCTCTTCTCACCCCAGAGGCCTCCTCTTCATCACCAACAAGAGCCATCACCTTGCCTTCCAGGGTGATGCACACACTCTCAGAGCTGTATTTTGTTAGAGCATTTAAAGATCTGCCACCTTTAGACTCCCTTGGCTACTTTTCTCAGTTTTTTTTTTTCCTCTGCCCCTCTCAGCATACTAGCCCCTTTTCAGCTTTGAGCCTTCTTTGGTCTCAGCCCACCTCTCTGCTACTCCCTCTCATGATGATGCTGTCTTTTTGGAGTAAATTATCTTCTAGATATCTCTGAAATCTGTCCCCACTTGCTTCCCAGAACTCAGTTCTTCTGACTTAAAGTTTCCCTGCCTCTATTTGTGGCAACACCTCTTATGTATAAGCTGCAGTTTTAGTATTTTCTACATTTTCTAGGCTCAGGATTTTCAGTTCTTAGTTCAATTAAGGGTAGAGAGCCAGTGACCTTCTCTGTGTGACTTAAAAAAATATACTATTTCTTGATGCTTTGGTGCTGGTACAACAGGAAATCAGATACAGGGTCCAACCACACAATGTAAGTTGAATTTACAGTCTTTCCTGAACTCATATAAAATTTGCAATCTTGGTTGGAAAAGAGAGAGACTGAGAATTGGAATGGGGACATTTGGAAAGACTTAGGTTAATCTTAGCACCCTGAGCCCAGACTCCCCTGAAACTTACTTGTCAAAAGAAGAGGAGCCTCTGGGCCGGCCTGGTGGTGCACTGCTACAGTGCGCCGCTTGGGAGTGCGGTGGCGCTACCGCCGAGGGTTCGGATCCCACGTACAGACCGGGTCCCGCTCACTGGCTGAGCGAGGTGCGGGAGCAACACCGAGGGTTGCGATCTCGTTGCCGGTCCCGGTCCGGGACGGGCACGACACTGAGCGTTGCGATCCGTTGCCGGACACGAAAAAAGGGAAAAAAAAAAAAAAAGAAGAGGAGCCTCTGGGCCGGCCTGGTGGTGCACTGCTACAGTGCGCCGCTTGGGAGTGCGGTGGCGCTACCGCCGAGGGTTCGGATCCCACGTACAGACCGGGTCCCGCTCACTGGCTGAGCGAGGTGCGGGAGCAACACCGAGGGTTGCGATCTCGTTGCCGGTCCCGGTCCGGGACGGGCACGACACTGAGCGTTGCGATCCGTTGCCGGACACGAAAAAAGGGAAAAAAAAAAAAAAAAAAAAAAGAAGAGGAGCCTCCTTTTTCCTTTTCCTAGGGATGAAGGTAGAAAATGTTGCTACTGAAATGGTTCCAATGCAGGTGATGGTGGCAGAGGCTGAATGGCTTCTCTCAATCATCAGAGCTAAGGTACACATGGTTACCTTAATAGGCAGCAGATTGGAAGTGGTAATTACAAGGGCTTGATCTGCAGAGAACTTTAGCAATGGATACAGAATAAATGGGGATCCTCAAACTGAAATAGAAGGGCAACTGACTAAGATTCTAAAATAGTCTAGAACTAGCAAACACAGAAGCCTGACTTGACTTATCACAATGGAGAGGCATGGTTTCTTATTCAATCTCCAGAGGCCCATTAATGAAGAGTGCATCTGATAAAGGGAACTGTGATAAGACCTAAAGTCTGTTTTGTAGATATTTATGCTGCACTTCACTAAAGGGACCTGTGACCATTTATTGAAGTCACTGTGTACCTAGACTTTTCAGGGCTTACTAGGCTCTACCCTGATGCTAAGCCTTGGTACTTAAATATCACTGCGTTCTGCCAGTTACAGCTGGGGCTTATGGCATTCAGGTGATAAAAGAGTTTTGGCTTGAGGCTGTCTCATTGTAGACACAGTGGCTCCACAAACATACCCTTGTTATTTCCCCCTGTTTATGAATGTATTTTTAAACAGAAATACTTGGCAATTGGCAGAATATATACATTGGCTCACAAACTTATGGAGTAAGGGCTATTTTGATGAAGTGACAAGAGGAAGCATTTGGAAGTACACTTCCATATCAAGAGTTAACCAAAAGCTATATTGCTTTTCTAGGGGAATTACAGACATTAGTGTCATCCTCAAACATACAAAAGAAGCAAAGGTGTTATTTATTACCATATTCCCTTCTAACTCAGTTTTTGGTCTTGGAGAATAAAAGGGAATTTTTCTGAAATTAATAAGGTGGTGACTCAGATCGTAATGGCTGGTCCAGATGTGCTATATTTACAAGAGCAAATCAACATCGCCCCTAGCATATGGTATGCAGCCATTGATTTGGAAAATGCTTACACTGAACCAGCTGGAAAGACTTCTCTTGCTCAGAGTCAATCAAAGCTGGCACCTTTATGGTTTATCTGGTAGAAAGAAACATTACATACACAGACACATACACACATATACAAACATGCACATACCAGAAATGTGATGTATGTTACTTTCAAAATCCAAATCCTTCATAAAGACCTTCAAGCCTCATGACTCTTCTTATTGGTGGTGGTGGGGAGTGGGGCAAAGTGCAGCAATTTATGCTTCATTTTGAAGGTCATAATCTGTCATGTCCCAGACTCCACAAAACATCATTGGTTAGAAGGACTCTGAATTTTCCCAGGTTACGTCTCTTTCTGGCAAATAACTGTTTTACTAAGGTGTTTAGAGTGTCTGCTACTTCTTGCTTATAATGGTCTATTATTATGGATGTCCTGTGAGATTGGTGATTCCATTAAAATGTGGTCACAATTTTAATGTGGAGGAACAGATTTTAATCTGTTTTATTTTTGATGAATATCCCAAGTGCTTAGAATTTTGCTGGCACATAATAGGCACTCAATAAATATGTATGGAAGAGAGAGACAGAGACTAGTAAGATGGCCAGAGTCTCTATACACCAAATTATCACAACTATCCATAGAGTAGACTTAGCCCTTGAGGTAAGATAGGGAAGATATACTATTGTCTCTTTTGGGAAAGAAAAGTTCTTCTAGTGTTCTCTACTCACTTGGACAGAGAAAAAGCATTTTCCAGATCAGTAGCCAAAAGTGGACTGCAATTAATTATTACTCTGCAATAAGCATTTGCTCAGGAAGGATGGTAGGGAAGAGAGAAGCCCCCACTGATAAGGGGGTGGGGTGTGTGTGCATAATCTAGACTCCAAAGTTGCGTACCATCAGTTTCACTTTTTTTCCTATTCATGAAAAGTGAATCATCAAGAACAGCTGAAACTCAAGGGGAGGGGATTAGGCACCATCTCTTGAAGGAAAGAATGTCAAAAAATTTGTGCGTGTATTTTAAAGCCACCACAGACACCATTAAGAAGATGGAAATACATCTATGTATTGAAACAACACACTGTACCCCACAAAAATGTACAAGTGAATGTTAAAAAAAAAAAGTTGAAATACAAGGCACATATTGAGAGAAAATATTCCCAATACCTGTCTGACAGAGGATATACAATCATTCCTTGGTATCTGTGGGGGTTTGGTTTCAGGATCTTCCACCAATAGCAAAATCCTCAGATGATCCTATCACTGATATAAAATGGCATAGTATTTGCATATAACCTATATTCATCCTCTGGTATACTTTAAATTGTCTCTAGATTCAATAGTTGTTTTACTGTAGTAAATAGTAAATAGTAAATTTAGTTGTAAATAGTTGTTATACTGTATTTTTTTATCGAATAATGACAGAAAAAAGTCTATACATGTTTAGTACAGAAGCAATTTTTTTTTTTTTTTTAAAAGATGACCGGTAAGGGGATCTTAACCCTTGACTTGGTGTTGTCAGCATGTCAGCACCACGCTCAGCCAGTGAGCGAACTGGCCATCCCTCTATGGGATCCGAACCCGGGGCCTTGGTGTTATCAGCACCACACTCTCCCAAGTGAGCCACGGGCCGGCCCAGAAGCAATTTTTTTCAAATATTTTTGATCAGCAGTTGGTTTAATCCATGGATGCAGAACCCACAGACATAGGAGGCTTAACTGTGTATGTTATATAAGAATAATATAATATGCTTAATATATTATATTATGTTTATATTTATATTATAAGAAGACAACCAACCTAAAAAAAAAAAATAGGCCAGGGTTTTGTACAGACACTTCACAAAAGAAGATATATGACCAGACAATTAGCACAAAAAAGTTGTTCAAATGAGGTACCACTACCCAGTAAATGGTTAACATATATACAATAATCTCAATTGGTATCTAGAGAAACTGGTCCTTATACATTTCTGGTGTTTGTGTAAAATGATACAACCACTTCAGACAACTTTTTGGCAGTTCCTTATGAAGTTAAACTTATGTCTTCCCCATAGCCTAGCAATTCTACTTCTAGGTCTTTACCCAAGAGGAATTAAGACTTATGTCCATAAAACACCATAAACATGAATTGTTCATAGCAGCCTTATTCATAATAGCAATAAACTGGGAACAACCCAAATTTCCATCAACAGGTGAGTACATTTCCAGCATATTAATACAATGGGTTACTACTCAGTATTGAAAAAGGAACAATGTACTGATACATACAATAAAATGGATGGGTCTCAAAAAACCTGATCCTGAGCAAAAAAGCCTGATACAAAAGCTTATGTACTGTATGACTTCATTTATATGAAATTTTAGAAATGAGCAATCTAGGGCCGGCCCCGTGGTGCACTCGGGAGAGTGCGGCGCTTGGGTGCGCAGCAGCGCTCCCGCCGCGGGTTCGGACCCTATATAGAGATGGCCAGTGGGTTGCGATCCCCTTACCGGTCACAAAAAAGACAAAAAAAAAAAAAAAAAAAAAAAAAAGAAAAAGAAAAAAAAAGAAATGAGCAATCTAATCTATAGGGAAAGAAAGCAGCCAGTTGTTGCCTGAAACAGGGAAAGAGAAAAGGAACTTCCTGGAGTGATGAAAATGTTCTATATCTGGTTTTGGTGGTGGCTGCGTGGGTATATAACCTTGTCAAAACTCGTGGCTTTACTTGGGTGCATTTTACTGTAATTTAAAAGATTTTCAAAGTGAGAATATCTTCGTGACCTCAGGGTAGTAAAGGATTTCTCGAAACTACAAACCGTTAAGAGAAAAACAGCCAATACACTCTGGTCAACTTTGCTCAGTTTGCCATTTACACTCTTCTCATCTATTATCTCCTTTGAGACAATAGGGAACTCTTGGAGTTACTGTTAGTGTGTCTTCATATCTAAGCACATTTTTCTGAGTTTCCCATCTTGACTACCACACTGAAGGTATCGTATTTTCAAATACGTTTCTCTTCCTTCCAGTAGTTATCACACATGGGCTCTACATTTTTTAATTTCCAGATATCAAGGAGGTTCACTTGTCTGAGCACCCTCAAAATCACTGTGATGTGGTGGAAATCTCATGCAGTGCAGGGTCACTATTCATTGTGTGACCTTTGGTCATACTTAACATCTTTAAACATCAATTATTTTCCTACAAATTTTTGTTTCTATTAAAATTTTTTAAATTGGAACATAATGATTGTACATATCTGTGAGGTACAGTATTGATTGTCAATACCTGCGTGCAATACACGATGCTCAAATAAGGAGAGTTAGTATATTCAACATTACACAATGTAATCATTTTTTGTGGCCCTTTACCAATTTCTCACTAACCCCATCCCCTCTCCCTTTCCCACCTCAGTTCTGTTCTCTCCTTTTGAAAGTTCAATCAGTTATTGTGATTGTTCTAACTTTCTTTCTTTCTTTCTTTTTTAGCTCCCACTTATGAGTGAGGACATGTGGTATTTCTTTTTCTGTGCCTGGCTTATTTCACTTAACATAATTTTCTATAAGTTCATCCATGTTGCTACGAATGGCAGAATTCCATTCTTTTTTATGGCAGAGTAGTATTCCATTGTGTGTATACAACACATTTTCCTCATCCAGTCTTCTGACAATGGACATTCGGGTTGGTACCAACTCTTGGCTATTGTAAATAGAGCTACAATAAACATGGGAGTGAAGGTATCCCTTTAACACGATGATTTCCATTTCTTTGGGTAAATACCCAGCAGTTCTGTCTGTATGCCATCTTGCAGTATGGCAGTTTATCTGTAGTTGTTTGAGAAACCTCCATACTGTTTTCCATAATGGCTGCACTAACTTACAGACCCAACAACAGTGTAGAAGTGTTCCACTTTCTCCACATCCTCACCAGCGTTTGCTATTTTCTGTCTTTTTAATAATCGCCAGTCTAATGAGGGTGAGATGATATCTTAATGTGTTTTTGATTAGCATTTCCCTGATGCTCACTGATGCTGAGCATTTTTTCATGTGTCTGTTGGCCATGTGTGTATTTTCCTTTGAAAAATGCCTATTCAGCTCCTTTGCCCGTTTTTAATTGGGTTATTTAGTTTTTTTGCTGTGTAATTGCTTGAGTTCCTTGTATATTCTGGATGTTAATCCCCTGTCAGATGCATAGTTTACATATATTTTCTCCCATTCTGTAGGTTGTCATTTCATTCTGTTAATTGTTTCTTTTAATGTGCAGAAGGTTTTTAGTTTGATATAATCCCATTTGTTTATTTTTTCTTTTGTTACTTATGCTTTTAGGGTTATATTCATAAAGTCTATGCCCAGTCCTACTTCCTGAAGTGTTTCCTCTTCATTTTCCTTTAGGAGTTTTATAGTTTCAGGTCTTATATTTAAGTCTTTAATTCATTTTGAGTTGATTTTGGTATATGGTGAGAGATGCCATGAGAGATTTGGTATATAGTTTCATTCTTCTACATATGGATGTCCAGTTTTCCCAGCACCATTTATTGAAGAGGTGGTCTTTTCCCCAATGTATATTCTTGTTGCTTTTGTCAAAGTATGTGGGTTGATTTCTGGGTTCTCTATTCTGTTGCATTGGTCTGAGCATCTGTATTTATGCCAGTATCATGCTGTTTGGGTTGCTATAGCTTTGCAGTATAATTTGAAGTCAGATAGTGTAATGCTTCCAGCTTTATTTATTTATTTATTCATTTATTTATTTATTTATTTATTTTTGCTCAGTATTGCTTTGGCTTCAGGGTCTTTTGTTGTTCCAAATGAATGTTGGTATTGTTTTTTTTTCTATTTCTGTGAAGAATGTCATTGGTATTTTGATGGGGATTGCATTGAATCTGTAGATTGCTTTGGGTAGTATGGACATTTTCACAATGTTAATTCTTTCAATCCAAGAGCATGGAATGTCTTTCCATCTTTTTGTGTCCTTTTTATCTCAGCAGTGATTGTAGTTTTTGTTGTAGAGATCTTTCACCTCTTTAGTTAAATTTATTTCTAGGTATTTTTTTCTTTGGTTACTATTGTAAATGGGCTTGGACAATCTAGATGATGGGCCTGTACTTTAAAATTGACATCGTATTATATGTTTCAGGTATTTCATCATACTATATGTTTCCCTGTCTTAGGATGTAAGGCTGAGAAAGCTATTACTACAGGAAAAGTTAGTTATAACAAGACAGAAAGTAAACAAATAAACAAAAGGCAGCCCTGAGCTCTTAAATTCTAAATAGACTTTTAAAACTCTGAGCTGAGATAACAGCTTGAAAGAAAATGTTTCTTCATGTGAAAGGCCTGGATTTTGAGAATAAATGGCTCAAAGTTCATGCTATAAATTGTATATTTGGAAGACTGTATGATGATGTAAGGCAATTTTATGACTAGAAATGAAATAAAAATATCTCTGGTGCTGGTATGAGAAAAGAAGAGATGGGAAATAAAGCAATAGAGTTAGTCTTTGATAAAGGTCTCAGCATGAGCTAACCCACCCCAAGTTAGTGTTGGGAGTTAGGGCAATAAAATCAATAAAATGTTGAGTATCTGAGAATAGATGAAACTGGTGTCCTATGGGAACTTTGGGCTTGAGAAGCTGCCTCAGACTTTTCCTTGAGCTAGCACAGAAGACGTCAGTAAAACTGGCTGCAGAAACAGAAGAGAATGGACATCTTGTACAGGTGAAATGAGGTAGGGACACTTGATATCTCAGTTCTATGTTCAGTGAAGAGAGTTGATGCTCCTGAGCTACAGACATGACATGGTCTCCATGAGATGAGTTCATTATGGACTGTAAATGCCTGTCTCTGAGCCATGACATTGTGTCAGAATACTTGTAATAGCTGTTTCCCAAGGGAGAAAGCAACTCAGTCTAAACCTTGAGTGACTGAGAAGAACTGGGATTCTTTGATCATATGATCTGTCATCAGAATGAATGGCAGTATGAAGTAGAGAAGAAATTCTAGAAAAATTTTTAAAAAGCAAATATTTTGCACAACTTAATATATATGACTAAAATGTCACATGGGATACTATACCATTGTTCAAATGTTGGGTTATAACCCAATAATGGGGCATCAATTTACTGTGTTGCATCCAGCATTTTCAAAATAAATGAGATATAATTTAAGAATAGAATAGATAGCAAATATCATAATGCATCATGTGTAATAAGGATAAATATTGTTTCCTAGGATTTCTTTTCATTTTACAAATATGCATATGTATACTGGGTTATAGCGTGAACATATTTCTTACTGTGACCAGTTTTAAAAGTATAAAAACTTTTAGTTTAAGGATAGACAATTAATTCCAAAGTACTTTAGTTACTCTTCATTAAGGAATTAAAAATAACTATTAAAAAAGGGTAAGAAAAAGTCCCTTGTGTGTATTTCTTTCACAGAATAAGGTGATTCCTTTCATTCCCTTTGTTATAGAATGAGCTGTTGAATCATTTGATGCTAAAATGGTTATCCAGTAGTAGCCTTTAAGGTTCAGAACAGGTTACATCAGCTAACTGCAATACAGACAATTACTAGATGAAAAATGATTATTATTCATTATAAATTCTGAGAAGTCAGGAAACTAGATTAATACATCCAGGCCATGAAAACAGGACCATAAATATAGCTGGGTCTGTTTTAGAAAGAGGTGGAATTTTCCTTAATTCTAGTCACAGACTTTTCTACCTGACCAGTGAATGATATTTATACAGTTGCAACAGAAAGTGTTAGCTACGGTACAGACTGCCCCCTTCTAGCCAGGACAAATCGAGGGCTATATGCTTATCCATGATAATCCTTGCTAACAAATTTAAATTACTTTGGGCAGGACCTCAAGAGCATTTGCAGTGTCACTGATAACTTCTTTCTGCATTAGAGGCAAATTTCATCTTTTTTTTTTTCTAAGTCAATTCTGCTCACTATTGTAATAACAGTCTATGCAGTACACATGGAGTGCGAATCAGATGTCCCTTCATGACCTCCTAAGAAGTCCTTATTTTACGCATTTTGGAGGTTTCTAGGCATTCTTCTCTGAAAGTCTGTATCTATTACACTATACATACATACATATATATATATACATATATATACATATATATATATACATGTGTGTGTGTGTATACACACACACATACACGCAAGATGTTAAGCCATTAAAAGTCTGGTGTCCGCGTGAGAAGTAGTATCTTAGTAGGGCACAGATTATCATAATAAGAGAGAGTAGATTATTGGTCCTCTGCACTGGCTGGCAGATTTCTTAAGCGGAATTGAATAGTTCCTTCGAAGCAGACTGGAGAATCTGGGGAGGAGTGGGGGGAAGTAACAGACTGGCTACAGCAGCCAGAAAGTTTAGACCGAATATCTGTTTTTGACCCTGGTGAGGTCAATGCCTCTAACAGGGCTGTATAGATTTCAGTAGAAGTGTTTGTTGAGTTGTAATCAGGGTCCAAATTCCCTAAGGCTGAAGAGTGGCTTGATAATGTGAGGAAAATTCATGTACTTGAAGGGACCAGTGAAAGTAAATATGCCTTCTGATGTCTCAAATGAATAGCTATTAAATTGTTGTCAGCAAGATCAGGTGGGGCCATGACAAATCCACTAATCCATTAGATTCTCTTTCCTCTGGTAGTAGAGAAAGGCTTTGGGAGGTTAGCCTTCTAAAAATTAATAAATACAAAAACATATTGATAAACCTTTTTGGGCAATTTCCAAGAGTCACCAAAGTACAATAAGTAAGATTAACAATAAAGAAAGAATAAATAGGATAACAATGACATTAGAAAAATAATCTTGTTATATTGTCTTAGATGGTAGCTGTATTAGTCCATTTCTATTGCTTATAACAAAATACCTAGGAGTTCCGGTCAAGATGGCAGAACAGACGGCTCCCAGCGTCACTCTCTCCCACAAATCAACTAATTTACAACTATAAAAATATAACATCAGTCAAGCTGGGGCCGCCTGAGCTCAGGGGCAGAGGAAGAGAGACTTATGGAGTTCATGAAGGAGGGAGAATCCATGATGAGAGAAAGAAAAAACTGCTCAGAGCATTTCACACTGTGGCTGCTTTAAGGCTGCAACTGCTGAATGCATGGGGCAGGAGCTGGCAAAAGCTGCAGCTGTGCCTTTTAGATGAAGTTACTTGGAGGTGGCAGGGGAGAAGAGGGCCTTGGCGGCCCCCAGCACAGCAAGACCACTAATTGGGTTCCCGTGGACCCACGCAGGAGTGAAGAGCCAGAACAGCTGAAAAAGGGGAGCCACCCAGAGGCCGGTGAGTCAATGCAAGGGACCAACACCTCTGTCCTATGGGAAGTGTTTGGAGCACAGGTGGTGGGGGAGATGAACCCAGCGGGAGAACACTGGGGCACAGCAAGGACAGCCAATCTTCCCCCATCAGCACAGAACCACTCAGAGGAAACTGGTCAGGAATGCAGAATTGCATGGGGTGAAGTTTGAGAAAAAACTCAGGCCCAGATCAGAGTTTCTATTCAACACAGATCCACCTGGTTTCTGGAGAGCTGGAAGTACATATAAGGTCAACCATTAAAGCCTGAGCTGCACAAAAAGCCTTCCCTAGGGAAACAGCAGCAAAACAGCAATTTACTCAACCACACAGCTCAACTACTGGTCCCCACAAGAAGTTCCTCCATTTTAGAAGTAAGCAAAGGACAAAAAATTAGTAATGGCTCAGGCACACCACCAGCACCTTGGGTCCTGCCTGGAAACCGGAGGCTTGGAGCCCAGGATGGACCCCACTCCCACATCCAGGCACACCGAGCCAGTGCCTTGGAGCCTGCCCGGGGACCTGAGACATGGAGATGGGGACTGGAACCCCCTCCTACAAACAACCAGGCACACCGTGCCAGTGCCTCAGGGCCTGCCCCAAGACCTGACGCATTGAGAAGGTGACCAGATCCCACTCCCATATCCAGGCACACCACCAGAACCTCGGGGCCCAGCACGGGGCCCAGGGCATGAAGTCAGGGATCAGACCCCCCTCCAACAACCAGGAACTCCATGCCAGGGCCTCAGGCCCCACCTGGTGACCCGAGGCATGGGGCCACGGACTAGACCCCCTCCCACAACCAGGCACACCATGCCAGCACCTTGGGACCCGCCCAGTGACCTGAGGCACGGGCAAGAGGACCAGACACACCACACAACCAGGTATACCACCAGGTGCCAAGGAGCATGCCAAAAACATCACCTCCATGTGGGTGGCCCACCACAGACACCACAATAACCATGGCTGCTGCAAAAGTGACTAGACACCACGACCACCATGCAGATGCTCCACCAGCCACTGGAGTGCATTGACACAAGGAGAATCACCAGCAGAGATAAAGAAAAGAAGAGGATGTCTCTCTCCACAAAGCCCATTTCAGAGTGACAGAAGAAACATTTACTCTATGATAATATTGGGGGACCTGATCACACCTCTCAGCATTGGACAGATCATCTAGGCAACAAATTAAGAGAGTAACCATTATTCTTTCGGAAGGAGAGAAGAAATCTAGGGTAATTAGAGGGGGAGGGGTGGGAGTGGGAAATGGGGAGAGATTGGACAAGGGGCCTAAAGAATAATTATGATGTGTAACAATATATATGCTAGTAATATTGATTTGATCAACATATCTCAATGTTGGGCCACCAAAATATAATCAATTTTGATTCAATAAATAAATAAATAAATAAA
>NW_007728210.1:285379-297469 GCF_000696425.1 Galeopterus variegatus | reverse complement strand
AATAAATAAATAAATAAATAAAATATACCTAGAACTGGATACTTTGTAAGAAAATGAAATTTATTGCTTACAGTTTCAGAGGCTGAGAAGTCCAATGTCCAGGGAAAACATCTGGTGAGGGTCTTCTTTGGTGGTGGCTTTACAGCAATGCAGGGATCTCACATGGCAGAAAATGGCAGAGCAGAGAGAGAGAGAGAGAGAGAGAGAGAGAGAGAGAGAGAGTTCCTCATGCACTCTCCTTTTAAAGCCCTCAGGACCATGCCCACAATCACCATTAAACCATCAACTTAACCACCACTTCAAGGCTCCACCATTCAATTACCATAATAGGATTACCCACCCTCAACAGTTACAGTGGGGATTAAGTTTTGGGGGACATTCAACCCAAGTCAGTATCTCTCTGCTTTGTGTTTTCATCAGATCTTTGATCTAAAGATTTTGGTTAACAACCTTGCTCTGAATATCTCTGTCTTTGGAGGATTCTTAAGAATCTTGGCTTGAGGTCTCCTGATAAAATGGATGTCCAGAAGCCCAGGGAAGATGATTTATGTTTTTTAAATTAGAGAACATGGATCTAAAGATCAATGCGTAGGGCCTTACCATGGTACTATTGTTGACAGTTCCTGATGAGGTCTTTTTATCAAGGTTTGAGGGCAGTCATCTTTCAGAAGACTAAATCTCTGGGTTTTAGATTGTTCAGGGTCTGTTTAGCAGGATGCTATGGGGAGGTTGCTTGTACTTGCTAATGACAAGAGGGGGTATATGCGTGAATCCATTGCAGTACTTGGCTATATTACCTTGCAACATGGATTGAAGCTGAAATTCCTAAATATATGGGATGGGTGAAAGCTGATGAATCCCAGAAGAAGTTGATTTCATTATCATTGATGCTCATTTAATACCATAGGCCAAGGAAAGTTGAGGACTGCTAGAAGCCTTGCTTATTTTCATTTTAGAATTCCATTTATTTTCTCTAGTTTTCCTGAAGATTCAGGATGAAGTTTTTGTTAATAAAAGCCAAAGCTTTGCTTTTCCCATTTAAAGTTCTCTTATTAATGAGTCCCAGTGAAATATGTGCCCTGTCACTGGAAAGATGGGAGGTTAGATTTCCCCATATCAGAAACCAAAAAAATCAATTTTTTTATTACCATCAAAGCCTTCTTTTCTGGCAAGAAAATGCCTCAATCCATCCTGAGAATAAGCAAACAATGACTAAATGATATTTACTGTCCAATTGTGGGGGTGGTTGGAGTTGGAGGTATTCAAAAGGACTTCAAGGCTTTGGTTCCTGTCCGTGTTCCTTCGTTACAGTTTTGCTGGCATTATGTTGTTGGCAGGTAAGGCATACACTGGAAACATCCTTGGCAATACTCTTAAAATTACCCAGTCAGTGATGTTTCAATATCATGTCCAATTTAGGTACGTTATCATGGGTAAAATAATAAAGCATTTTTGCTAAACTCCGGAAGATCATTTGGTATGACCAGACAACAGTTTGTGAACAGCACAATTATCTTCAAGCAATGTGCATTCTGACCTCCTCCAGTGTTTTTTCTCTGAATCAGGGGGCTTATCTTTGCATTTAGTGATGGCTTCTTTGAGTTTCTCCAGGGACTTTTGTGTTTGAATGGTTATGGGTGCAATCATTTTAGTTAATGCTGCTTGTTTAGCGTTAGTAGCCATTTAGGTCATTATCAGGGATTCTGGATCGTTATGCTTTAAATGTGTCTCCACATTATGGTTAAATGTTTATTATGGTTAAATGTTTATTATATTAGTAGCCATTTAGGTCATTATCAGGGATTCTGGATCGTTATGCTTTAAATGTGTCTCCACTTTATTATGAAATGTTTATTATGGTTAAATGTTTATTATAGTTAAATGTTTAATTTGTTTGCATTTTTCTGCAAGTTTCTGAAGAGATCAGGACACTTCTTTCATTCCAAAGCATTACTACGTTATGGACCACCTTACAGGCATACTTACTGTCTGTATAAATATTTGCTCTTTAATTCTTCTCACTTGGCTGTCTCAGAGGAGTGATAAATTCAGCCATTTGGCTGATTTAACTTTTGGTAGAAGCTCATATTCTAGTGGTGAATTTAGATCTGTGATAACATAGCCTGCTTAACATTTTTCATTTCTTATTTTTAGGTACAAAATTAAATTGGGATTATCTAAGAAAGTTTAAAAAAAAATTCTCCCACAGAGGTCAAACAATTATGGCATTTTCCTTCCTTAAGTAGAGAAAGGAGAGTTGCTGGTTTCCAGGTGTCATAGCAATGGATGGAGATATTTGAAAGGGAAAGTAACAATATTTCATGGGAAATAAAGCACCTAACTGAGGAGCACCTGATGGCCTGCACATTATGGGAAATCATCAAATTTGTGGAGACAATAGAACTATGTCAGCTGAAGCTTTCACAAGCTCTGCTACTACAGTTTTTATGCAGGATGCGTATGCAATGGCCAGTGGACTAAAAGAAGCAATGGGTTTCTGATTGTTTCCTTGTAGTTGAGTCAATATCCCAGTGCTTGCCTGGAACATTCATGGTCAAAAAGACAAAAGAGTTTGTAATAATTAAGTATATCTAAGATTGGGAGTTGGTTGTGACTCGTCTTTAGTTTAATTTCCCAGGGAAAATGTTCAGTGATCCAGCAGAATTCAACATTCTGTGCTACAACATCCAGATAACCTTAAAAGTATGAAGCTCTCTTTTGATAACTGCACTAGGAATTTTGTTGACTCGTTCTTTATAATGGCCACATTGATCCATTGTACAAATAGTTCACTTTTTTTTTTTTTTTGCTAGTCTCCTATTGATAGACATTTGGGCTGTGTCTAGTTTTTTGCTGTAAAAATAGTGAAGCCATCATGAATAGCCCTGTATATTTCACACTTGTGAATCTATCTAGCAGTGGAAATGTCTTCAGGAATAGTTGGATCTGGGGTAAAAGAATTCTGGCAGAGCCCATTTCTTCAGCCATCCCCAGCTGTCGTTCTTTCTGGGTTGGCCTCACTCTCAGGCAGGCACTTCCCACATTGCTGGGCATGCATTCTGTAGCCAGACTGCTCGAGTTTAAATGCTGGCTCTACCACTTACTGGTTGTGTGATTCATGGAAGTTACTATATTTTCTATATTTCAGTTTCTTCATTTTAAAAATGGAAGTAAGAGTAATTACTATTTTATAGGGCCTTGGGAGAGATTAAGTGAGATCATGCATGTGAATTATTAATACATGTTTATTAGAGTTCCTGGAACATAGTAAACACTAAGTAAATAGCTATTATTATTAGCTATTATTATTTTTGTTCTAGATGGTTATTGAGCCAATCAC
Organism: Galeopterus variegatus; assembly: GCF_000696425.1. Taxonomy (NCBI): domain Eukaryota; kingdom Metazoa; phylum Chordata; class Mammalia; order Dermoptera; family Cynocephalidae; genus Galeopterus; species Galeopterus variegatus. The sequence continues at coordinate 294,129 of NW_007728210.1, read as the reverse complement.
CACAGCTAGGGTTAAATGCCTCTGAAGGAGAAAAATCAGCCCATTTAAACTACATGGAGTAAGAATGGTGAAGTTACCAAAAGAGTTGCTAGAAAGATTTTAAAAATTTCATATATATATATGTGTGTGTGTGTGTGTGTGTGTGTGTGTGTGTGTATGGGTACATATACATAAACACATAATATGCCTGGTATTTGTCATCATAATCACAAATATAAAAATAAAATTTGAAAAGAGATGCATAGAGAAGAGAATTGAAAGGAAATTTATCAAAAACGTAATTCTGATAATGTTTGAGTGTTTAGATGTTGATACCTTTTTCCAACTCCTATGTTTTAAAAAACATCTATGGCAAAGATGTACTGAGTTCATAATAATAAAAGAACCAATAAGCCATTCAACAAACTCTTACTGAATGCGTACTAGCTAGGAACTCACCTGGGCAGTAGGAGTCGAGGAGCGAGAAAGAGACAAGACTCCCTGCCCTGTGAATCTCAAGTCCTAAAGATCCCAATCTCACATCCTAATTGTGCTCTATTAAGAACTAAAGAGAAGCAGACCTGGATTTGACAATAGAATTGTGGGCCCAGTCCTAAACTGTGTGACTTTCAGGAAGTCACTCAATGTTTCTGAACTTTAGCATACTCACCAAAAAGGTAGGGATAAAAGCCTATTAACAGGGTTACTGTGAGAATTCAGTAAATTAAGTGTGTGAATGCTCTAAAATGTAAATCATTGTACAAATACATAAGATATTATTGTGGGCTTTTCTAAGTTAAGAATAATATCATTAAATTATTTTTATTCCAAACTGTGTCTATAAGAAGTACTGGAGGATGCCATATTGAAATCTTTTCTATTGTAATTACTTAATAGCTAATTAAATGTCAAATTGCACCTTTAGTTTTACATGATGAAGAAACTGGACTTTAAAATGGCCTACATCTGTCTTACTGTTCAAAATTGGAAACATAAAAGAATATTTGGATAAAGCTCAAACAAAATTTTTATAATCTAAAAAAATCAGATTTTTACCACTGCTGAAAATCTTCTAAATTCTGCCTAGTTTGCTAAATAGTCTATTAAATTTAAGCTATAATGAAATCCTCTTGATTTAAATATTGTCAAATACATAAAATGTTGCTTTTTTGTTCTGCCATTTCATTTTCACAAAATATTATTCTTTAGTGATCTCATTCAAGTAGAGTCCATTAAGTTACATTATGAATCACGGAGTTTTGTTATTAGAAGAAATATTAAGGATTCTCCAAACCAATCCCTCATTTGACAATTGCAAAAGTGGATCCCCCAAAAAGCTAAATGGCTTTCCCTCATAGCTAGTAAGGTCAACAGCTGGGCCGGTCTCCTTGGTTTTTGACTCCCACTTCAGCACTACTAGTTTAGCACTCATTCCAGTTTATGCCCCTTTATAAGTTTCCATCGATCCCCAAAGTAGAGCATCCGGTGATGTAGGAAATGAAAATGTAATAGTTAAATTCTTAGATGACATCAGTGTTATTATTTCCATAGAAGAGTGAATATTTCAGTGGTTGAAGTTTTAAAAAGTTTTTTTAGTTGAACTTATTCTTTTGCTTTCTCTTGGTCCAAGTTGCATTAATTATTACCCCAGTGCTTCCCTTCTAATGATCAAGCTCTGGAATTCAAGAGAAGAGCAATAAAACATCTTACCCTCAACTTCTCCTTTCAGGTTAGATTTATATCTTCATTTAGAAAAAAAAATGGATATCTTTTATACTCTTAGAGCAGCCTATGCCTTTAGCTTTTTGCTAGGATTCTGATTTGCCCACTATTCTTATTTGAAATCCCCCAAATCCATATATTAGAGAGAGAAAAACAAACAAAGCAAGCAAAAAACCCTGCAGTTGCACCCCTGACTGCGATGGTGTAAGAAAGTAGCACTGGCCCATTTCATGGCTCCCGCCAATGCTACTTGGAACATAGGAAACTCACACCCACCCTGAGGAAACTTGTGCTGACTTCATCCTGCGCTGCAAGGGCTGGCTACTCTGGAAGGCCTCTGCATTATTTCACATGTGACAGAACCCATCAACAGAACCCTCTGTTGAGGCCACACTTCTTTTTTTATGTTGTTTGTGACTTGTTCTTACTTTAAAGGATGTAGGGATGTAGAGTTTCTGTTTCTGCACCAGCTCTGGCATTTATTAGTCTTCATTGCCTTTAGCTCTGGAAAGCACTGTTTTTAGTTCCATCCAGAGGCCTGCAAACAACAGGTACCTCGTAAGTTTCACACAGTTGTTATTAATGATTATTGCTCCTCAGCACCTCAGTAAGTAAGAGTTGGTCAGGACATGTTTACCGAAAGAAAATGGGCTTTGGTTAGGCATGGACTGTGTTAAGTGCAGCTAAAAGGAGAACTGATTTATAGGCTGATCTTTCATCTTAATGTTGTAACTGCCAATTGGTAAATGTTATTTCCAAAGTAAAGCTCTATGTAAGTATTTCTAATGATCAATGTTATTACAAATTGGAAAAATGTGGAGAAATAGAAGTATTTACTCTGGACGATCACTTTTACCATTAAATCTGAAGTTTACATTTGCATGAAGTTTTGACAGTTGAAAATACTTTTGAAAGTTAATTATGACTATCAGCTCAAAGTACGCTGACTAATTTTGAAATTGTGTCAGTAAATGAAGGAGTCAAACAAAAAATATGTTAGGAAAAAGTCTGAGTAGGAATGTAGGAACAGCGTTTGTAACTTGCTGTGTGACTCTGAGCAAACTGCTTCATCACTCTGAGTCTGTCTCTTTAATTCTAAAGTGAGATATTAGACTGGATTAACTGCAAGAGCTCTTTCAGGATTAATTATCTATAATATTCTGTATCTCTGTGGTTTTATGATTTATCAGAAATTACTAGGTGTGGAGGGATGAGACTGTTTCCATTTTGTTTCCGAATTGTTAACACAGTACATTGTGCATTTCTCATCATTTCAGCCCATCTGTTTCATAACATTGCAAATTTACAGCTCATGTTTCAAGGCACCCATGTTATCTATATTGCAAATGTGGAGGGTCACAGAATGTTTTTAGTAAGTTAGGACTGAAACAGCAGGACCATTACATAAGCTTCTCAGAACAGGCACGTGTTAAAGAAAGTAATCACAGAAGCTCAAGTCATAACATTAAGCAGACCTAAAAGAGGGGCATTTTACCCTCTATTGCAAACAAGTCATTTTTAGTTGGCCCGTGGTAGAGTGTAATGTTTGGATAATACATTTATAGGGCAGGGTTTGCCAGCTCTTGATGCATAGGCTACTATTAACACACACCTTTTATTCTTTTATCGAAGTGATAAATTCCACTGATGATTTTGTGATGTAGTCAAAGGGAAGTCATTGAATTTTTACAATTTCAAAATGTGTGTGTACTTTCCAAAACCCTGCCATAGCTGTGTTTTCCAGGGACTCCATTCTGTTATATAAGTAGGCAAAGGCAGTCTAAGAGGAAACTTGAGTAAAACTAATGTCAACAAAAAGAAAAAAAATTGAAGGCTAAGGTTTTCTTTTATCTGAAATCAGGTTAAGTTTCAATGCAATTTCCTCTTTTGATCCTGCTGTTTGCAATGGTGTCAGCAACCTTGAGTTTATTTATGGCTCCTTGGTATAATCTAGCTCTGTGTGGAAGCCTGGTACCAGGCTTCCCTAAATACCTTGGTGATAAAGGTCAGTCCAGAGCAGAATTATGAGGGGAAGCCGCTATCTTTACTCTCTTCCGTGGACTTAGCAATACAACATCTAGCCAGAGTTAGAACTGGGCCTCTACAAAAGAGGAAAATTTAGAGGTAGATGTATAGATTTCTATTTTATAGACATATACGTATATATCTATGCAGATATTCGAATATAGCCTGGTAAGTAGAATTTGGGATGAGATGACTAAGTTCAAAAATAGTAAAAATCAAAAGGATTGCAGTGGCCCCCAAATAGCAATTTTCAGTTTTATCTTTGGCTCTGCAATCAAGGCTAACACTCATAACTAACGAAAGAAAGTCAACAACACAGAGGATTTTCCACATTCTCGAGTTTCTGGCTCTTAGATCCTATACCTAGTAGAAAACTCAACTGACTTCCTTAATATTTTGCCTTAACATTTGTGAATATTTCTAATATGATATAGTCTTTACCTAAACTTGAAGCTCAAATATTAATTACAGCTGAAATAACACACATTAAAGGTTGTTCTTTTTAGCAGCATCTTTCCTTTAACCATCGAAAATGATGAAGAGATATTTGTTTGGGTTTCTGAATTCCATTTGCTCTGTTAAAACAATATTGCAGCCAAAAGACTCTAATGAAAGTTTCTCTGTGACAAGCCTAAACAATGATCCAATAGGAATGACACATTAAAGGTTGTTCTTTTTAGCAGCATCTTTCCTTTAACCATCGAAAATGATGAAGAGGTATTTGTTTGGGTTTCTGAATTCCATTTGCTCTGTTAAAACAAAATTGCAGCCAAATGACTCTAATGAAAGTTTCTCTGTGACAAGCCTAAACAATGATCCAATAGGAATGAAAAACCAAACTAATGAGAAAATGATGTAAAAGGCCAACTTTCTGCTCTCCCCACAAGGATTTTAATTATAGAAAAATCAACAGCTGTGCCAGGGGTAACACAGGAGTGCTGGCCATGCAAAATAACACCTTGGTGTGGAATGAGTTTGAAGGAAATGGGCTGGAAATATTGGCTTTCCAGGCAATCAACAACAACACATGAGAGGAAACATGGAAACTTTAATTTGGTTAAGTGTGTTGATCCCAAACTTCTCAACAGCATCTGACTTCCCATGAGTGTGCAGGCACTTGTGATCCCTGATTAAATGGGAAAATAATCCTTTACATAACTGCCAGTTGCAAGATCTGGGAAAGCAAAATGATATCCAACCCAGCACCTCATAAGCCATTGTATGCTTTCTCCACTTATGAAAGTAAATGTCCTTTTGACTCTGTGGCTCACTGTAGGAATATAATACTATTTTGTATTGTTTACTTTTTCTACAGCTCACCTTATACAGAATATTTTGAATAAAAGGGGTTTCCCCCCCCCACTTTAAGAAAGCTTATATCTTTCGCTTCCTTTCCTGTGAAGGTTATAGTTAAATGACCTAAAACATGATCTTATTAATCAGTTCACTAATTAGAAGTTTAAATATACCCAGGGATACCATATATATACTATTGTCAACCAATAAAGTCAACCAAGAACCAATCTCAAATGGGCTCAAAGCAGTAAAATAATGCAAAAATCCAAAACAAAAGAGAAAATATTTCAGCCTTTGTAATTAGACAGTAGCCTTGAGCTTTCATTACTTTTATTTTTTTTACATGAGTAATGTGATACATTCAACCCATGACTTGAGTGTTCTATTATGCATTGCAAAATGAAAGAGAATCACTCCTGTTAAGGTAAAAAAATAATCACTTTAGTTCACCAATAAGGAGTGTGACAAGGTGAGGTCCTCTTTACTCACTCTGGGCATTCTTGGGGACAAGCAGCTGAACCATTAACCATGTGGGGTGATACAGCTCAGTCCTCAGGACTTTCTGCTCAGGAAGGCAGCTTTGGGGAGTGGAAAGAGCCTACGGATGGAGTCCGACTTGAATTCAAAGTTCAGCTCAGCTGTGTGATCTGGGCAGTTTGCTTAACCTTTCTGAACCTTGGTTTGCTTAATAAAGCAACTTATCCAAGGTGACCTTGTAGTTGGAGGAGCCGGCATTTGAACTTAAGGCTGTCTGACTTTAAGTCTGTGCTAATTTAATTTCTATTTTCTAGGTAAAGATGCATGTCTCACATGTAGCCAATATGTATGGGATTAAGCATATATTGACTTCATTAGAAGGCTCTACTTTCTTCCTGAATGCTTTGAAAAATCCTGGCTGCTGCTGACTTTGTAGCAAGAGGGTTTGTGAAGCCATGGCTCTTGAGTCTAACTGAGGGTCCTATGGCTGGGTTCTGTCTGTAGCTCCCATCTGCCTCCAGGACCCAGGTGTGCTGTGCTCATGCAAGGAACTGCTGAAGGAAAGAACGTCTACCTAACTGAGGGTCCTATGGCTGGGTTCTGTCTGTAGCTCCCATCTGCCTCCAGGACCCAGGTATGCTGTGCTCATGCAAGGAACTGCTGAAGGAAAGAACGTCTATATTTTAACAAGTATGCAAGTATCAGTCAGTGGTAATGGTCTCCTGATCTGTGAAAAACAGGACTAGGTTCTGGCAGTTTTTTTTTTTTTAAGTCCCCTTTTCTTATTTTATTTTAAATGTATGTCTTAATGATTGAAACTACTTATAAAAACCTAGGTCCCTCCTCCTTCCTTTCCTCCCCATGCTAAAGCCTCAGAAAATATCTGGGCTTCTTCTATCTGTTGGCTGTACATCACTGCTGCTAGAGCAAGGACTCACCTCAGCAGGCACTTGCCTCCACTCGGTTGTCAAGAAGAGCAGGTTGGTATTCACTAGACTAGACTTTCTACCTCACTGAGGGTGTCAAGCTTCTCTGCTGTAAAGTATTCTCCTCCTATCCCGTCCCCTTTCCACACTGTACTCTTTCGAAGAGTCACTGTGCACAGCCCACACTCAAGGAGTGGAGAGTTATGCTCCACCTCCTTAAAGGAGAGTATTTGCATAAATTAGTTGGAATTCTGCCTGGAAGATTTGTCTCTGCTCCCTCACTTATTAATTTATTTAATCATTTATTTATGTCATTATGGACTCATGGATATTTATTTATACTTCAGGTTATAATCCAACACTATTAATTTTGTTGCTCAAATTGTTCTAGGTTTGGCATTGGGGGCTCTTTCAGTTGGTTCCTGTGTTCTTTTGACATACCTCCATCATTGTGGGGTTTAAAATTTTTTATTGTTATTATTTTTAGCAATTCCTATTTTCTGGTAGCACAGTATGCTCCAGGTTCATCTTGTATATTTCCTGTCCCATTTCTCCAAGGAACTCTGAATCCTTTTTGGAGAATGGTAATTAGAAACCAAGATCTGGGTATAAAATGTGCTTATTGCTATTGGGGTATCATTGCTTCTAGGCCCTCTCAGCTGACAGAGCACAGGAATAACTCTATGTATACTAACCCTTGTATATACACATGCTAAAAATATTTCTATATGTAACCATCTGTATTTATTATTGATCTAAACATGAGTTCATACTGGCATCTCCCAACTCTAATCCATTACCACATGATGATTGTAGCCTCCCTCTCTTGCTCATCTGTAAACTTCCCCTTCTCACTGTTGGAGTGAGAGCTTGCTAATTTTGTCGTCTCATTTATATTCTACCATTATGCTGTCCAAAACAAATATAATTTAAACATATTTGTACAGGAATAAAAAAAGCTATACCAAAAAATTACTAGCCTAAAGAAAATTTTAACAGAAATAATAATATTAGACAATAAATTGATGAGGGAAATAACCACCTAGTATAAATATTATTCCTTAATCATATAAGGGAAATTCACTAGAAAGTTATCAAATCTTTAGCTTGTATGCACGTAACAACACAACTTCACAAAAGCAAAAATTAACAGCATTACATGGAATATTTGACAAATCTACAATTGTTGAAGATTTTAATAAACTTCCTCCCGACACTGATGTATCAAATAGACAAAAAAAAAAAAAAAAAAAAAAGAGAGAGAGAGAAGATATACAGTGTTTGAACAACCCAATTTACAAGCTGTATCAATAGGCATGATGCCTGTAGAAACTTAGTGGCTTGAGAATACATATTCTTTCCAAGCTCTCATGTAGCATTTATACAAATTGAATGTGAATAAGCCACAAAGCAAATTTTAAAAACTCCTAAAAAATTAATTGCATAGACAACATTCTCTGAGCACAATGAAATTCAGTCCATATACATAACCAAAAGAAAATAATACCCCAATTCATAGATCATAGATGAAATCATAGTGAGAATTATGAATGTCTTATAATTTAACAACAAAACACTTCCTATAAAAACATATAGAATACTGCTTGATTGTACTTAGAGGGATGCTATTGTGGCACTTAGAAGGATACATATGCCAGAAATGCATATAATACAAAATAAAAAAGTAAAAATAAATAAGCTAAATAATCAACTCATTCAATTAAAAAATAGAAATGCAAAGAAAGCACAAGAAAAAAAGTAAAGATTAGAAATTAACAAAACATAAACAAAGAATTTAGAAAATTAATGAAAAGAGAAGCTGCTTCTTCTGAAAAAAATAAAATGATAGAAAACCTCTTGAAAAAATTTTAAGAAAATGATAAGACAATTTAAAAAATAATTAAAACAAAACTATAAGTAGGTAAAATATTTAAAGAACATAACATAATGCTATAAACAACTTTAGAGCAATAAATTAAAAAATTTAAGTCAAATGGCAAGTTTCAAAGGAAAATATAAATTAAAATTTTGACTCAAGAAGAAATAGAAAACTTTAGTCACTAAACAAAATAAGTACTCATAACACCTCAAAGGATAATAGAATGAGATGACTCACAAATGTGTTTTTTTGAATATTTAAGAAAACAATAATTCCTAATATCATACAAATTGTTTCTTAAATAGAAAGAAAAGGAATCCTTTTCAATTAATTTTGTGAGGCAAGAATAATCTTTTTTTTTTCCGTGTCCGGCAACGGATCGCAACCCTCAGTGTCGCCCCCGTACTGGACCGGGGACCGGCAACGGGATCGCAGCCCCCGGGGTT